>NC_041398.2:229898654-230006154 GCF_900747795.2 Erpetoichthys calabaricus | reverse complement strand
GCTGATGGGGTAAGGACCTTCTACGGACAGAAGCTGGATGACAGGACCGGGGGAGAGAGGATCTGCAAGGCGCTACCTTCCTTTGGAATGCTAGAGGTCAGCCCTCTGTGGCGGCTGTGGCACCATGGATTCCCACAGGGCATGCTGGGAGTTACAGTTTGGCACAGCCCTGTTATGTTCCTTGGGGGCCGCCAGGGGGAGCTGCGGAGCCCTACGTTAAGCTTTTACCACACCTGGGAGTAATTCCAGGCCTGATTAATGAGCCATCTGGAACACTCCTAGGGCCAACATAAAAGGAGCCGCCTCACTCCACTCAATGAGTCGGGAGGATGAGGATGGAGCTACCAGAGGAGGTGTGGAGGCGGAACAACAGAGGAAGAAGAATGGAAGAAGACAGAACTGTATATTAATAATAATAATTCATTACATTTATATAGCACTTTTCTCAGTACTCAAAGTTTGGTGCTAGGTGTACTGTGCTGTTGAGGGGAGTGAGGGAGACCATCTTCCTGTGTGGAAATAAACGTATGCTGTGCTGAACTCATGTCTATACCTGTCTGTGTCGGGATTGGGGCAGCTGGAGCGCCCCTGGTTTCCACAATGGCTACCTTCCTGCAGCTCCATTGATATTTTCTTTGCTGTGTGTGCTGCCTGTACATTAATGCTGACAGATGTGTCTCACACTGCTCATTTGCGATTAGATGCAATGCCAACTGCATTTACTTTTCCCAGTTCGGTCAGCCAGTCGAAGCCAAAATCCTTCCCGAGGTTACCTGGCAGCCACATATCCAGGCCCAAACAGAGGAGCAGGTCTTGTAAGTGCCGCTCTTTAACTGCTTGATTCATTTTCACTCACTTTAAGCTGGGCATACATTGGGCAATTTTGGGAAAAATTACCTGATTTGCAGTCGTGATTGATTTTCTGAGTTGGCCTGGATTTCAGCTTCATTGATTCAAATGCAGTATGAGAAGGGCTGTGATGTTCGATTGTATTTTACAATTGAGCTGTTGGTACAATTGAATGAATTCCTGTCAGATCAGAAATTTCAATCAGCTACCACTGTAATGTGAGCAGTCTCACAAACCGAACTTCTGATGTTGTCATCAAATTTCCTGAAATTCATTGTGCCACGACCCACAGTGAGTGTGCATTATACTTTGGGTGTTGCCGTCGTCATGCTCATTTTCCCCTTTTTGATTTTAAAAAAGCTAGCTATCATATAGAAACACACATAAAAATAAATGGGCAATGACAAAAGTATCTTAGGAAACGTTTACTGCAAGAATCGGCAACAAACACAACATTAAAACACACGACATACCTCTGATTCTCTCTGTCTCTCTCCGTACCTTCATATCCATCTGCATGTCAAGTTACTGTACACCTTTTTCTTTCTTTGCAGTTTTAGAGAACAGTAAGCAACAGAGCTGCTTTTTTATTGACATTGTGGGAAGGCATTGACCATACTTTTTTTTGTTTCGAATACATTAAGGTCTATTGCATAAAGTCAATGGTTGAAAACACTTATAGTGGCCTACCAGTCAGACTGAAAGTGCTTGTATAGTTTGAGCAAACATATAACCTGCGACTCTGTCTTGTAGTGTGAATAGTTCCTTGAGCGTGATTTCTAAACATTGCACAGTGTATATCTGGCATTAGTCTTGGACGCACACTTACACTACCTCTGCACTGTTTCTTAAGGTGGCTCTGCACATTGTCATGTGTGTGCACATGATAGGGCAGCTTAAAGGTTCTAGTGAATGTAGTCACCCACCAAGCCAGGGGTTGGCGCTGTTCTAGCCCTATTATCACTGACATCATCTCCAGTGTCCATCCTCCTGGACCCGCCCCTTCCTGACATTTATCTTTATAACCCGGAAAACCACCTACCTGCTCCAGTTCTCTTCTGGACTCGTGTCTGCAAAGACATCTCCACAATTACTCAGACCTTTCAAATTGCAAGGGATCACCAAAGTGATACCCCAGCTCTTTATTACTTTATACCATTCTCGCAGCATCTCTCTCACTCTCTTGCCTTCCAGGTGGCCCCATCAGAATTGTTCTAAAAATGCCACTGAATACTACCTAAAATTTTTTTCCGCCTAATCAATCATCCATCCATCCATTTTCCAACCCGCTGAATCCAAATACAGGGTCATGGGGGTCTGCTGGAGCCAATCCCAGCCAACACAGGGCGCAAGGCAGGGACCAATCCCAGGCATGGCGCCAACCCACTGCAGGACACACACACCCACACACCAAGCACAATTTAGGATTGCCAATGCACCAAACCTGCATGTCTTTGGACTGAGGGAGGAAACCAGAGCACCCGGAGGAAACCCACACAGACATGGGGAGAACATGCAAACTCCATTCAGGGTGGACCCAGGAAGCAAACCCAGGTCTCCTAACTGTGAGGTAGCAGCGCTACCCACTGCGCCACCGTGCAGCCCCCTAATCAATCATCCATCCATCCATTTTCCAACCCGCTGAATCCGTACACAGGGTCACGGGGGTCTGCTGGAGCCAATCCCAGCCAACACAGGGCACAAGGCAGGAACCAATCCCGGGCAGGGTGCCAACCCACCGCAGGACACACACAAACACACCCACACACCAAGCACACACTAGGGCCAATTTAGAATCGCCAATCCACCTAACCAGCATGTCTTTGGACTGTGGGAGGAAACCGGATCGCCCGGAGGAAACCCACGCAGACACGGGGAGAACATGCAAACTCAACAACAACAACAACAACATTTATTTATATAGCACATTTTCATACAAAAAGTAGCTCAAAGTGCTTTACATAATGAAGAAAAGAAGAATAAAAGACAAATAAGAAATTAAAATAAGACAACCTTAGTTAACATAAGAAGGAGTAAGGTCCGATGGCCAGAGTGGACAGAAAAAACAAAAAAAAACTCCAGAAGGCTGGAGAAAAAAATAAAATCTGTAGGGGTTCCAGGCCACGAGACCGCCCAGTCCCCTTTGGGCATTCTACCTAACATAAATGAAATAGTCCTCTTTGTAGTTAGGGTTCTCACGGAGTCACTTGATGCTGATGGTTATACAGACTTCTGGCTTTTAATCCATCCATCATTGTTGGAACATCATGGTGCTTTGGGTAGATGGTGGTGGCACAAGCCACCACCAATAGGACACCGGAAAAGGAAACAGAAGAGAGAGTAGGGGTTAGTACAGATTTTGAATGGTTATTATAATGAATTGGATATACAGAGTGTCAGGATTAAATTACAGTGAAGTTATGAGAAGGCCATGTTAAAGTAATGTGTTTTCAGTAGTTTTTTAAAGTGCTCCACTGTATTAGCCTGGCGAATTGCTACTGGCAGGCTATTCCAGATTTTAGGTGCATAACAGCAGAAGGCCGCCTCACCACTTCTTTTAAGTTTTGCTCTTGGAATTCTAAGGAGACACTCAGTTGAGGATCTGAGGTTGCGATTTGGAATATAAGGTGTCAGACATTCCGATATATAAGACGGGGCGAGATTATTTAAAGCTTTAAAAACCATAAGCAGAATTTTAAAGTCAATTCTGAATGACACAGGTAACCAGTGTAGTGACATCAAAACTGGAGAAATGTGTTCGGATTTTCTTTTCCTGGTAAGGATTCTAGCAGCTGCATTCTGCACTAACTGCAAACGATTGATGTCTTTTTTGGGTAGTCCTGAGAGGAGTGCATTACAGTAATCTAGTCGACTAAAGACAAATGCATGAACTAATTTCTCTGCATCTTTCGATGATATAAGAGGTCTAACTTTTGCTATGTTCCTTAGGTGAAAAAATGCTGTCCTAGTGATTTTATTAATATGCGATTTAAAATTCAGATTACAATCAACGGTTACCCCTAAGCTTTTTACCTCCGATTTGACTTTTAATCCTAATGCATCCAGTTTATTTCTAATAGCCTCACTGTATCCATTATTGCCAATCACTAAGATTTCGGTTTTTTCTTTATTTAATTTGAGAAAGTTACTATTCATCCATTCTGAGATACAGGTTAGACATTGTGTTAGCGAATCAAGAGATTTAGGGTCATCAGGTGCTATTGATACATACAGCTGTGTGTCATCAGCATAGCTGTGGTAGCTCACGTTATGTCCCGAGATAATCTGACCTAATGGAAGCAGGGAACTCCACGCAGGGAGGGCCCGGGAAGCGAACCCAGGTCCCCAGGTCTCCCAACTGCGAGGCAGCAGTGCTACCCACTGTGCCACCGTGCCGCCCTCTAATCAATCATTCAAACTTTATTTTTATTTTTGATCTCACTTTCACAAAGAGAATATTTGATCTAATAAGACACCCCTCCAGAGGCCTGAGACACGCCAACTAGAGTGGGCTACCAAATCCCGGCTTCTTCTGTCACTGTTTCACCTTGTAACAATCTCTACAGTGCATTCTGTGAATTCAGATGTAGAGCATAAAGACAGATATGTAAAATTATCAAATGAGGTATGCCTTATTGAATAAAAGATTTATTAAAATTTGAGTCTGAATATTACTAGTACTGTACATTAAAAATGCTAACTCATTCTTGAAAAACTTGCATTTCTAATAATTGGAAAATAAATATGTTCTTTTTATTGACAGTAGTTTATTAGTTACACTTGGTATTTTCTTTCACAGATTGCTTTCATGGCATCCTTGGCCACTCACTTTACAAATGAAAACAGTGGAATCATTTTCAGCAGTGTGGAAACTAATATCGGTAATGTTTATGACATTATGACCGGAAGATTCCGTGCTCCAGTAACAGGTGAGTTTATTGAAAAATAAGCAAAACAAAAACAGAAAAAGAAAAAAAAAAATGAAATCAAGTAAAGAAGACAGCATGACCAGAACTGCAGCAGTGCTGACACATTTAGAGATCTTGTTTTTTTTAATGTACCTTTACTATTTGCAAGACAGGTGTAAACAAATTTTATATGGATAAAATAGAATCCCCCTGCCCAAAAAAATCTGACTGTGATGCGTTGTTCAGCAATGGTGCAATCTCGCAGGGGAACGTCTGTGTTTGCTTCAACTAGACCAGGGGTTCTCAGAGCCAGTCCTGGGGGCCCATTGTGACTGCAGGTTTTTGCTCCAAGCAGCTTCTGTTTTTAATTGGACTCCTGGGCTAATTAAATGAACTGTTACTTCCCAGATTCTGTGTTTTGAGAATACTATAGAAATTAGAAAACAAAGTTTAGTAAAAAAGAAATATATATTAGATGCCACACGGGCTGGACAGACATCCCGGCCATGGAAGAGATGGACGGAAAGCCCCTATAAAAGTAGAGATATCACTAGGGAACGCTAGATGGCAGCAGTCCCGGATATCCACACTCAGTGGGAAGCCAGCGGGGCATGCTAGGAAATGTAGTCTGGCAGGGCAGCCCTGCTGGGGTCATGGGGTGCCGAAAGAGGGCATTCCAGAGAAACAAGCTCCCTAGTCTGATAATGCGGGTCTGTAATAAAAGGGACCGCACTCAATTATTCAGGTGAGTCGGAGCTGGGTGGTAGAGAGGCAACACTCGACTGGAGGAGGGCAGTGCGGTGCTGAGAGAGTATATTGTGAAGAGAGAAGGACAAGTGTTTTGTGCTATGCTGTAATACTTTTTTGGAGGTGTATAAAATAAAACCTTCATTTATTTTGATAAAGGACTTTGCTTTTGTGATCGTGTCGGGGTTTTGGTCAGGCTGATGCCTGGGTGTCATATATATATATATATATATATATATATATACATATATATATATATATATATATATATATATACTGTATATATATATACTGCGGTGGGCTGGCACCCTGCCCGGGATTGGTTCCTGCCTTGTGCCCTGTGTTGGCTGGGATTGGCTCCAGCAGACCCCCGTGACCCTGTGTTCGGATTCAGCGGGTTGGGAAATGGATGGATGGATATATAGATATATTTATATTTATATTTATATATATATAAAATGCACTAAGCCAGGGGTTCTCAAAGTCAGTCCTGGGGGCCCACTATGGCTTCAGGTTTTTGCTTCAACCATAATCAGTGACAATAACTGATAACATTGATCTCAATTAATTAGCTGATATTTTTTTCTCTTCTCTTATTCTACATTAAGAGAACACAGAGGCATGATTTTTACACTTATAAGACATTTAGAAATATTTCCATTTTTGCTATAGATTTAAATGCTTAACTCTGTTTTGTTGCTTTCATTATATGTTACCCTTTCTCTGTGCAGTTTGCTCCCTTCATTGTATCTTAATAATGACAATTAAAATCGAGCAGAGCAGACACGCTGGCAAACAACACTGAATCGTGAAAGGCTGAAACTACTTTAGCGTTAGGCCCACTAATTAGAAAATAATGGATTAGTTAAACAATTAGAACACTGGAAAAACTGTATGAACATCAAGATGAAAATATTGTTAAAAAAAATACATTATTCTCATATAACTGCTTGGTATATTTTAATATATATATATATATATATATATATATATATATATATATATATATATATATATATATATACACACACACATTTTTTTTTAGATTTATTTATTTATTTTTTTTACCAAACTTAGTTTTCTAATTCCTATATTGGAATATTCCTATATTGGAACAAAACCCTGCAGCTACAGGGGGTCCCCAGGACTGAGTCTGAGAACCCCTGAACTAAACTAATGTTTGAACTTCCCACAAGCCATTGCAAATGTGTTGTATTGTGTCAGCTTCTATTTATTTAAATCGCCTTTACTTATTGATTTACCTTCATAAAAGAGAAGTAAATAGCATAAAAGGAGCTGCACAATTCAGAAATTAAAAGCAAAAATAATCAAAAAACCAGCAAAATAACAATATTCACAATAAACTCTGAAGCAAATTCAAATGAAGCAAAGAGGGACTCGCTTTCCCAGCTTGCCTTTAAAAGGATGGGGGCGGTCCTGTAGCAGTGATGCAGGGAGTGGTCTCACCACTTGTGGTGCCGCCCACAAAGCACAAGGAACATAATGATGTTGAAAGGAATAGCATAAATAATTGTAAACCTAACAAAAAACAATAATGAGTTAAAAATATCGACTATATGATAAATAAGCAGAACAACAATAACAGAAATAATCATAACAGATAATCCAAACCAAAAACGAACAAAATACAAATTCAGAGAAGGAATCCTAGCTAAAACAAATTTATAGCCACAATGCACTAATTCTGGAGGCCACAATTTTAGACGTGGGAAGCATATACTTGCAGTAGCTGGCTGGGATGTTTTGCACATTTTTTCTACACAGTTTCTTGGTTTGTGTTTTGGATTTTGGTGATCTCAGTAACTTTACTTCATTAGCAAAGCTTACTGGCAGATCCAATCTCTTTCTGCTTTCAGTTGGGAGCTCCCTGCTGCTTTCTGATCGACTGGAGGGAGGCAGTGCCCTGGGTAATCATAGATGGCTGTTGTTACAATTTAGTGAAAATTATTACATTTAATTTTGTGTTCATAAGAATTATTTATGAATTCTTTGAAATCGCATCAGTGTTTTCTTATTTTTTTTTGAGAGAGGGTATTAGAGAACCTCCTATACCATTTAACTCATCTTGATGTCTGCTTATTCAAGACATGAAACTCTAGATAAGAAAAACCATCATATTTAGGCCACCATTTACATTGTGCAATTCTTGCAGTGTGTGACCTATCGGGGGACCATTGAGCCCCCAAGCCCCAATCTCACCAACACCAACACAAGTCCTGGGTTCAAATAAAGATTTTATTAATAACATAATACCTCTCACAGTCTTCTCCTACAAGTTTCACAAGCACAATTATATACAGAATTCTTCCTTCTCTCCATCTTTCCTCTCCTTCCACTCCTCCAGGTGAGTTTCGTCCTCTGCCTCCCAACTCTGACCCCCTGAGGTGAGGTGTAGGAGCCCTTTTAAAGTATCTATCTATCTATCTATCTTTTATGCCAGACCCGGAAGTACTTATGGTGTTACAGCACTACACGTTGGAAGCACTTCCGGGTCAGGTGGAAGTTCCTTAACTCTTTGAAGGACTCTTTGAAAAAGCTCAGTTTCCTGAAGAGCACACAAAGCAATGGTTTCACACATAAATCCACGTAACAAGCTCCTTGAGCCTGGGAAAGTGAGAGGCTAGGAGAGGAGACAGCGCCCTGCCACACCCACCACATGTCAAACCACCTCAGGATCCTAGATGAGGACCTGAGTGCCAACCATGCAATGGGTGACACCTTGTGATGATGTGGGTTCTCCTCCAATGCTCCCATCTCCCTTTTGGGAGCTCTTGAAGCCCACACTGTCAGTAATGTCACCGGATGAGCTGGACAGTGAGGACACAACGAAGCAAGAGGATGATGCAAAAAGGTGCAAGTGCTTTTATTAAAAACAACAAAACCAAAAACAATGTTCAAAATAAGCAGTGCAGTGCCCCAAACATCATTAAATAAATAATCCATTAAAAGCAAGTGAAATGTGGAGGTTAAAAATCCCATAAATAAATCCAATTAAAACTAGTTTAAAAACAATGGCTGAAAGCAGTCCTTTAAGACAAAACCTGGTGCCTTCTTTCTGCCTTGCATCAGGGGAGTCTTCCTACCTGCAGCTGACTTCTTCTACTGGTCTGGAAGCTTCCTGATCCCTGGCTTCATTTAGCTCCACCAGACCGAGACTTGGGATCCCCAGCGATCAGGGCGCTCACACTGGGGCTTCCAATTCCCATGCCTCCGACTCCCGCTGCCTTCCGTGGCGAGCCAACCTTCTTCCAGTCACTCCTGCTCCTCTGAAGCGCTCAGCGACCGCTACTTTCTGCACCCCTGAGTGCCGGCCAAACACTCTATTTTAGGGGCTATCACACTGAAAGCTCTTCCACCCATAGTTACTAACCTGTATTTAGGTACAGTGAGTAACTTAGCGTCCGATCATCGTAATGCACGGGCAGGAGTGTAAGGAAGCAGCAGCTCGATCAGATAATGAGGGGCTAAACCATGAAGGGTTTTAAAGGTGAGAAGAATAATTTTATATTGTGCACTTAAGCGAGGAAATGCCCACATCACGTATTGTCCGAGAACCGCTGCGGCCACACTACCACACCACCTCTTTAAGCCGCGAGTGTGGCAATTCTTCTACTTCTTCTTCTTTCCGCTGCTCCTGTTAGGGGTTGCCACAACAGATTGTCTTCTTCCATCTCTTCCTGTCCTTGTCATGTTACACCCATCACCTGCATGTCCTCTCTCACCACATCCATAAACCTTCTCTTAGGCCTTCCTCTTTTTCTCTTCCCTGATCAGCTCTATCCTTAACATCCTTCTTCCAATATACCCAGGATCTCTCCTCTGCAATGTGTCCAAACCAACGCAATTTCAACTCTCTGACTTTGTCTCCCAACTGTCCAACTGGAGCTGACCCTCTAATGTAGCGGCAATTATTTATTTAAAAACTGGGCTTTTCTTCTAAGTCGTGGACCCACTATACCACACACCTCAGCACCACAATAGTTCAGATGGAGTGTAGCAGTGTGAAGTTTTTTACGGTGGCTGGAGAGCCAATTCTGCCACTGATCCCCAGGTTTTTCCCTGCAGGTTGGAGGGCCTACATGCAGATTAACGTCATACCCAGGGCAGAGCAATTGCAAGTTAAGGGCCTCACTCAAGGGCCCTACGAGTCACTTTTGGCAATTACGAGTTTTAAACTGGCAACCTTCCGATTTCCAGTGCAGATCCCTAGCCTCAGAGCCACTACTCCGGGCATGGGAAAGGCCCTATATAAATAAAATGTATTATTATTTATACAGTGCATCCGGAAAGTATTCACAGCGCATCACCTTTTCCACATTTTGTTATGTTACAGCCTTATTCCAAAATGGATTAAATTCATTTTTTTCCTCAGAATTCTACACACAACACCCCATAATGACAACGTGAAAAAAGTTTACTTGAGGTTTTTGCAAATTTATTAAAAATAAAAAAACTGATAAAGCACATGTACATAAGTATTCACAGCCTTTGCCATGTAACTCAAAATTGAGCTCAGGTACATCCTGTTTCCCCTGATCATCCTTGAGATGTTTCTGCAGCTTAATTGGAGTCCACCTCTGGTAAATTCAGTTGACTGGACATGATTTGGAAAGGCACACACCTGTCTATATAAGGTCCCACAGTTGACAGTTCATGTCAGAGCACAAACCAAGCATGAAGTCAAAGGAATTGTCTGTAGACCTCCGAGACAGGATTGTCTGGAGGCACAAATCTGGGGAAGGTTACAGAAAAATTTCTGCTGCTTTGAAGGTCCCAATGAGCACAATGGCCTCCATCATCCACAAGTGGAAGAAGTTCGAAACCACCAGGACTCTGCCTAGAGCTGGCCGGCCATCTAAACTGAGCGATCGGGGGAGAAGGGCCTTAGTCAGGGAGGTGACCAAGAACCCAATGGTCACTCTGTCAGAGCTCCAGAGGTCCTCTGTGTAGAGAGGAGAACCTTCCAGAAGGACAACCATCTCTGCAGCAATCCACCAATCAGGCCTGTATGGTAGAGTAGCCAGACGGAAGCCACTCCTTAGTAAAAGGCACATGGCAGCCCGCCTGGAGTTTGCCAAAAGGCACCTGAAGGACTCTCAGACCATGAGAAAGAAAATTCTCTGGTCTGATGAGACAAAGATTGAACTCTTTGGTGTGAATGCCAGGCGTCATGTTTGGAGGAAACCTGGCACCATCCCTACAGTGAAGCATGGTGGTGGCAGCATCATGCTGTGGGGATGTTTTTCAGCGGCAGGGACTGGGAGACTAGTCAGGATAAAGGGAAAGATGACTGCAGCAATGTACAGAGATATCCTGGATGAAAACCTGCTCCAGAGCGCTCTTGACCACAGACTGGGGCGACGGTTCATCTTTCGGCAGGATAACGACCCTAAGCACACTGCCAAGATATCAAAGGAGTGGCTTCAGGACAACTCTGTGAATGTCCTTGAGTGGCCCAGCCAGAGCCCAGACTTGAATCTGATTGAACATCTCTGGAGAGATCTTAAAATGGCTGTGCACCAACGCTTCCCATCCAACCTGATGGAGCTTGAGAGGTGCTGCAAAGAGGAAAGAGCGAAACTGACCAAGGATAGGTGTGCCAAGCTTGTGGCATCATATTCAAAAAGACTTGAGGCTGTAATTGCTGCCAAAGGTGCATCGACAAAGTATTGAGCAAAGGCTGTGAATACTTATGGACATGGGATTTCTCAGTTTTTTTATTTTTAATAAATTTGCAAAAACCTCAAGTAAACTTTTTTCATGTTGTCATTATGGGGTGTTGTGTGTAGAATTCTGAGGAAAAAAATGAATTTAATCCATTTTGGAATAAAGCTGTAACATAACAAAATGTGGAAAAAGTGATGCGCTGTGAATACTTTCCGGATGCACTGTATTATTAAAACATCTGTTGCTGCATGTTGTGGTTGCTGTTGGCGCCTGTTCACTGTTTTTGGTGGCAGTAGCTGCACGGGGGCTGGGGTGGCAGTCGCTGTGCAATGCAATCTGCTTTGTACCTCTTGCCATCGTAAGTAGCGGTCCCCCCAGGTGAACGTTGATGTAGGCGCATCAGCTACACAAACGTGTTTGTTATATCTGTAGGCAATAATATTGTACTCATAAAAAGGAAGAAGACGGAGTCAGGTTCAAAGTGATAAACTTTAACAGGTCCTTATACTAAGATCGTTTGAGTACACGTTACACCATCTTATTATTATTACCTAGATCCTAACTGATCCCCAGTACCCATAATTCCTTATTACTACGGAATCCCCAAAAGTTCAGACTTGCAATATACTACAATGTTCAACACCACGATCAACGGGGGACTGATCAGCTGATGCCGGTACCTCACTTTCGTTTTCGATCTCCAACTCCAGATCACTTGCATCAAAATCGGAGTGCGAGAAGTCAGAGTCCGATTCAGTGATAATATGCAAAATGTCATCCACGGAGTATTTTGCTTTGCACATTAATTCACTGGTCTCTCACCAGATGTCTAAGCCATTTGTCGAGATTGTTTGCTCTTCGCTACTCATGCACGCACAGGGAATTGAGGTTTAAATCGACAAAGCTAACTTTCCTTCTAGCAGAGAACGTCAAACTAAAATGCAACGGCAAATTTACAGCTGATTACCATCCTCTACCCCTGAATTTCAACAAAAGTCTACATCCACCCTGAAAGAGTTAAAGTAGTCACAGTCTGCCCCTGCCCCATGGAACCCAACAGGTCTGCCTAGCGGGACTACAATTTCCAAGCCTGCCCTGCGGGTATCCATACAGGGAGACTGCCACCTGTAGTATCAGAGGACCAAATAGCCGATGTGAGTGGTCTCTCATAGTTCTTCTGTTAAACAGCCAGGTAAGGAGCCTTCAACCATCCCGACTGGGACACTAGTCCATGCTGGTCTTCATGACAAGAGTTTTATGAGTACCTCATTCATTTCATTTCAAAGCAGTTTATTTTTGTACTGCAGCCTTCAGTGAGTGCAGGCACAGACTGCTGTGACAAATTCTCAGGTAAAATACAAGTATAAATTTTACAAATGACTAAATGGAGAATCAGTACACATAACGACATGTCTGTTTAAACAAATGCCTTTTTCCTGCTGCTAGCAATGACTAATATATCAGCTCCTAAAATCCGGCATGCATTTTCATTTCAGCGTTTTTTTTAGTGGCATTTGATAATTGAAGCAGTAAGTAAAATGTTTTTCCCCTGTTACACACATTAGTCTCCTTCCAGTTAATAAGGTGAAAATAATCTAATTCCCCAACACATTGCACTTTTCAAGTATCTAGATAGCGAGACCCAATTAGTGTGCGTTATCCGATGGCAAATTCATTTTACATTTGCAAATGCTAATTCTATTAATATCCTCCCCTCTGTTTCTTGTCAAGTTTACTTTGTGGCAGTCTTCATAAAATTGATTCCTGTTACACATAAACACGTTACCGTACACGCTACTAGAATGAAGCAACTTCACTTAATCCAAAAAAGGTAACAGGCTCCAAGCCGTTCTATACGTTATACATTTTCTATAATTGCTCAGTATATCATAACAAACAAAATGTGACTGCTTGCAAAGCACGGCTGAATTGTGTGATCGATTTCTGGCTGTATCTACGCTGCCAGATTCTAATTGAGTCGAGTCACTCCTACACACATTCGCAGTGCGGTTTGTGCCAGTGCTTGATGGAGTTTGGCTCTTCGCTCCGTCTGGTACCCAGCTGCCAGCTAGTAATGAATTTAGACACTCGACGAGAGCCGTTCAGAGCCAGACTGAACCTCTGAATTCAAACAAGTGCACCTGTGAGAAGGCACATGTACATCCATGCTTTTGAAGGCTTTTATGACTGGCCAAGCAAGACCACAGAGAAGCACATTAATTTGTATAACCTCGGCTCCATTTCTGTTTTTCAGGTGTTTATTTCTTTGCATTCAGTATGATGAAACATGAAGATGTTGAAGAAGTGTATGTGTATCTGATGCATAATGGTAATACAGTCATTACTTTGCATAGGTGAGTGTTCTTTGTTTAAAAAAAGCATAATCTGTTCTAATTATTTGAAGGGCTTTTTGGAATACAGAGGTTTCAATGTAAAATGATTATTTTTTGTTTTGTGACATTCTCACAACTTATTAAAGTCAATTGTCATACTCCTATATACAGTGGAATCAAAAAATATTCAGGTCTCTCCACTTTCTGCACACTTTATCGTGTTACTGATTTCATTAAAAATGAATACATTTGCTGTTTTTACCAATCTGTTGACAATCAATAACTCATAATAACAAACTGAAAACAGTTTTCAGAATGCTTTGAAATTTTTTTAAAATTCAAAAACTGAAATCTCTCATTCATACAAGCATTTAGTCCCTTAATTCAGTACTTTGCAGAAGCTCCACTGATAGCAATGCCAACTTTGAGTCTTTTGGATCTCTACAAGTTTTGCACACCTGAATTTGGGCAGTTTATCCCATTCTTCCTGGCAGATCCTATCTTTAGACTGGAAGGGAAGCATCTGTAAACTGTCATCTTCTGGTGTCTCCACAGATGTTGTAAGGGGTTTAAATCTGGGCTTTGGCTGGACCACTCAAAGATAGTCATAGGCTTGTTTCAAAGCCACTCCAATGTTGATTCGGCATGCGCTACAGGTCATTGTCATAATGAATGGTGAACCATCGCCCAAATCTAAGATGGCATGCACTCTGGGGCAGGTTTTCTTCAAGAACCTTTCTGTATTTGGCTGTGCTCATTCTTCCCTGAATTTGACAAGACTACAGTACCTGTCCCTGCTGCTGAGAAGTACCCTTATAGCATGATGATGCCAACATCATCCTTCATCACAGGGATGGTATTATGCAGGTGATAAGCAGACATAGTGCTAAACATAGTTCTGCCCCAATGTTTGTGTTATCAGACCAGAGAACTTTTCCCATGATGCACTCAGAGACCTTCAAACTGGCATATGCCACTCATCAGTGACTTCTATCTAGCCACTCTGTCATAAATACCTGATTGTTGAAGTGCTACTGAGATAGTTGTCCTTCCGCCATGTCCTCCTATCTCAGAAGAGTGACCATTGGGTTCTTGGTCACCTCCCTGATTAAGTCCCTTCTTGTCTGACTACTCAGTTTGGCCAGTGGAGTCCCGGTGGTTTCAAACATCTTCCATTTCACAATGATTGCGGCCATAGTGCTCCAGGGAACATTCTAAGCTTTAGAAATGGTTTTATCCCCTTGCTTTGATCCAGGCCTCACCATAGTTTGATCATGGAGGTCCGCAGAGTGTTTCTTGGACTTCATGGCTTATTTTTAGTCCTGGGAATTGTGGGACCTTATATACACAGATATACATGTGAATTTCTAAGACAATTGAATCGATCGGTCAGTTCAGTTTGCAACCAGTGGACTCCAGTCAAGGTCCAGACACATCTCAAGGAGAATTAAAGCAAACAGGATGTTCTAAGCTTGTATTTTTCTGTCTTCACAGTTGAGAAAGTAGATAACCTCCCAGTGGTAAAAGGACTACTAAGGAGGTTCTGAATGATTTTGAAATTTTAAAGGGAGAAGTGTTGCTTAGATTAAATAGGATGAAATCAAACAATTCACCAGAACCTTATAATATTGATCCTCAAGTGCTTAAGGAGGTTAGCGAGTACATATATAAACTCTTGACACATATTTTTAGGAAGAGAAATTCTGAAGGACTTGAAAATGGCAAATATAATATCCTGTTATACAAAAATTGGGTAGATCTAAGCAGTAAGCTTAACGTGCATCGCATGGAAATGACTGGAGGGAATTATTAAGGAAAAGGTTGAGCAACACATGGAAAGAACAAAAGTTTTACCAAACAGTCAACATGTGTTCAGATGAGGTAGGTTGTGTTTTACTAACCTGTTGGAATTCTATGAGGATGCAAAAAAAACATTCAGAGTGGTGCATATGGTATATTTATGTGGATTTTTGGAACACCTTGGATAAGGTCGCACGTGAGAGGCTGGGCAATTCAGGGTGTTGCGTGTGGATTGGTTCAGAACAGGCTAAAACACGGGACACAGATGGTTATGGTGCAAACTTTATCAGGTTTGGGTGATGTTAAGGGTGTGATCTCTCAGGAATGTTAAGGCCTTTATTATTTTAATGTATAATAGGGCCCCCTGTTTGCTTCACTCACAAATCCCTGGGCCGGCGCCACATGCTAGCCTCTTTGCGGTTCTGTCGCTCGCGTATGTGGATGCGGTTGTGCAATTTACACAGATTTTTATTTTCATGGGAATTGTTACATATGCATAATAGAACTATTTTACGTTACAGTGAGTAATTAACCATAGTAAAAAAGAGTAAAATGTAATAATTTGAAAGTAAATCATGTTTCATGTTGCATTAGAGTTATTCGTTGCATAATACAATTTTGTTCTGTTTGGCTTTGAAATTAACACACAAATACTTTTTAAACTTACACTTTTACTATAAAACTACAGTAAAAACAATTTTTTGAATTAAATTTTCGTCAATATTGCATTGAATTTTGATTCTGTGTTTGGACATTCATCATGACAACGCAATGTACTGTATAACTGATTGAATTTCGTTTTTTTCTCTCTATTAAATTAAATGACTTTTTCGAATGATTGGCTCTGAGAACAGTTGTAGATATTCTTTGGGATATTGCAAATTGATGTTTTCATCTTCCGCATGATCACCACCAACTGTTTCAGCATAGTCTGTTGATACGCATTTAACCAATCTGCCATGTAACCGATCGTCATTTTTCACGTTAATTCGTTTGACTTCATCGTTTCTCAGTGCTAGGGCCACAGCTCACACAGCACAACTTTCGCTCAGAGTGTTGAGGGAAATGGGAGACGTGGGGTGGCCAGCACAGTCACCAGATTTAAGCCCATGTAACTTTTTCCTTTGTGGATCCCTAAAGGAAAAGGTTTTGAAACATCATCCTCAATCTCGTAAGGATTTGAAGGAAAGGATCAGACAGGAAATCAATGCCATTCCACCTGAGATAACCCGGAGAGTGATAGAGAACTCCCGGGACGTCTTCAGCAATGTATTGCCAACGACGGCCGCCATTTGTCTGATATGATTTTTGAAACCCATTAAAACAAAACTGTTTTTAATGTACTTTTCAGAAATATATACAATTTTTCTTAGATAGCTTCATTAATTTTTTATATTCCTTCAAAATCTTTACGCCCCACCCTATGTATAATAAAAATCATCAGTGGTAGCAAACAGTGACAGAGAGCTTAGATCAGAAACTAAAACTCACGCTCAACACTGAACTCGAAGCCATTTACAGTCATGTGAAGAAGTAAGCACACCCTGCGGAAACTGTTGATTTTTTCAACATATTTGAAAAGGCAAACAGTAGATCACACGTGACATTCACGATCCCATAGGAATCAAAAATCAAAAATGAGATCTCCTTCATAGCTTTTTGGTTTCTCCTCGACAACAATGAGATCAGAAAGAAATAAAATGGAGACATTGTGTCTTGTGTCCCACTTCTCGGATTTTTCTCCTGAGATAAAATACCTCGGTATCCTCTACAAGTGTCGAGTTTCAGCAGAGATCTCACAAGGGGCTCAGATCCTCCAAGTAGTGTCTTGACTTTTTTTTTTTTGTAATTTGAAAGTATTTGTATTACGTGCTTAGTAATATGTGGTGAAATGTATGAACAGTTGTTTGTGCTAATAAAACATTTCACTTTGATTACCAAACTGTACTTCTTGCTTCTGAATAATACTATTAGTTGATCTAATTTAAATTGCTGTGCTCCAGTTAGATCATAGTCATGCAGGAAGAGAAGTTGGGCAGTGTGGCATAGTGGTTAAGGCTTTGGATCTCAGACCCTGAGATTGTGGGTTCAAATCCCACTTCTGACACCACTGTGTAACAATGAGAAAGTCACTTCATCTGCATGTGCGCCACTTGGAAAAACTAAAGAAATGTAACCAATCATAGCTCACATGTTGTATGACATCATGGATAAAGGCATCAGTCCAATAAAAAATACAAAGTTTTGAAAGAGATCTCACAAAATATACCATGGTTTCTCAAGCCAAATTCTCCATTTTGATTCCATTTACCTCAGTTCCGTCTCTCCTTTTTGTCTAAAGCTACTTCTCTCCTAAGGAATTTTTGGAGAAACATCAGTGACAAAGTTGCTTCTTAAATGAATCATAAAGGACATTCTCTGTGAAGCCATCAAAGATTAACCTTTGAGAAGTAAAATTTTCCTGTGGAACGTTGTTGATATAAATAAACAAGAAATATGTTTTTATGTGGGTGTGTCTATTTGCCACAATAAAACTGGCAGATATTTTTATTTAAGGTGGTTTACAAGATAATGGTATTTTACAACTGTTGAAGTTAATTATTTATACTCGGAGCACAGGCAGGTCAAAAGTCTTTCTTGGGGTAAAACAATGAGGCAGTGATGGGAACTGAGCGGGTGACTTTGTGATTTAAAGTGTAATGTGTTAGCCACCTCATCAAACAATGTGGCAGATCGGATTTCTCCTTTTCTCTGTGGCATCTTTGTAGTATTTGTTTTTCATAATGGCCATTGCTTTCCTCTTAGTAGATTGCAGTCAAATGTTATAAACATTCATAAAGTACATGAAACTCCAAAATCTGAAACATTTTGTGGTATTCTACAATTGTATTTACATTCAGTAAAAATCGCCCAGTTTTTACAACCAACCAAATTGTTGCCTTGTTTGTTGCAGCTATGAGGTCAAAGGTAAACCCGACACTTCGGGCAACAGTGCAGTTCTGAAGCTTGTAAAGGACGATGAAGTCTGGGTGAGGATGGGGACTGGAGCCCTCCACGGAGACCACCAGAGATTTTGTTCTTTTTCTGGTTTCCTTCTTTTTGAAAGATAACTATAATTTACTTGCATGGCATACCAGAGAATGTTCAGTGGGGTTCTGTAGTAATTTACAGTATTATGTTTTATATTAATACTCAATAAATGAAATTTGACATTAAAAAAGTAAAGGATCTTTCACTGGACACACAATAAAGAAAATTATCAATAAAGAGTGTCACACCTTTTCTGTTTTCAGTGTTTCATTTTTCATTACTGGTCCTGTTGCATTCTTCGGAATTTTTGGTTTTATCCATTCCTGAAATTGCCAATAATGTTTCAGTTAAAGAAACACAATTACAAAACTTTTTTTTTTGTCAAGAATAAAACCGACTTGGCTGATTTTTACCATTGTGATGGATTCTGTCTCTAATGTCACCACTTGTGCTATGTAGTGTTTCTGTTGTTGTGAAGCAGCACATTGTTAAGGTACATTTAAGGCCCAAATTATTTTCTGAAAGACGGATCGTGTATTCAGAAATGTTAAAAACTCATCTAAAAGCACCAATCAGCAGCACTCTCAAGTATGCGCTGTGCAATGCTACCCTTGCTCAGGTTCAAACTTTGGGCATCTGGAATTGTGACCAAACAACCAGTTGATAAGAGATTGAAACACAAACTAAATGTTGTTGGTCAAATCCAAGGTTATAGTTTTATTCCAGACATGCCAAATTAATTTACAAAAACAATATCTTTTAATTATGTAGACAGTTTAATACAAGAATTTGATTAAAAACAAGCAAAAATTGGTGCAAATGACTATACAAATATTTAAGGTGGCTCAAGATCAAATGATGATGAAAAAAAATGAACACAACAATCTTCCTTCTCTGACTAATACCACAGTTTAAAAAAAATTGACAGAAAAACAATCAAACATCAATAAGTGAAAAATTAAACAAAAATGTTAACTGTCCAAATAAAAATGGGAGTTGTCTCCCCTCGACTTTCTCGTATACTCAGATATGGGGATGGATATTTGAGGAGTAAACCGCAAGACAATGAATATATTTTTATATTATGTACATTAAAGAACCATCAACAGAAATCAAAATTAATAATATATTGAACAATTATTATAAAAGTAAAGTTGAATAAATCGGACTCTGCGGTTTCATGAATAAAAAAGTTCCACTTCCGGTTAGTGGAAATAGCTCAAAAGTTGACAGAAATCTACATTTTGCACCTAATACTTGTATACAAAAATTGGTTGACCTAAGTGAAAGCGTACTCAAGTTATAGTGTTTAAACACACACACAGACCTAATTTCAAAAATGGTATTTTCTGACTCAGGGAGGTCTAATACGTCGAGATTCATCAAATTCTCAAAATCGAACTTTTGGATCAATACTTTCCCTACGAGAAAGCAAATTGGACTCAGGGAGGTCTAAAACGTAGAGATTTTTTGGACGATTACAATACTTTCCCTATACTTTGTATACGAGAAAGTAAAAACACAACTAACTCCAGAAACACAGTTGGGAAATAGAAAGTGAAACACAATATACAAAAATAAGCACCATTTTCTTTACCGTTTCAAATGCTCAGCAGCTCAGAGTACACCAGGTAGTCAGAAGACCAGTCAAAAGATGGCCCCTAGTGGATTACACCCTTATTTTATACGGCCAGCCTATTTCTCTGGGCCAGTCTTCACATACATCTTCCTGGCAGAAGCAATCAAAGAATTTGAAGAGACATCCACCGCACGTCATTCTCTGATAAGATTACAGTTCTCTACTTATTCCCTTCACAATTGATCCAAGCGCATGGAATTGCGCATGAGAAAGAAAAAAACATTATTAACTGTAATGATTATAAGTAGTTACCTCATACATACTAAGGACTGTATTTGTATTAATCATGCTGCAGAGAGCTATATGATTTATTACTTCTATATGATTTGTTTTTCATATATGTAGAAAAAGAATTACGCTTGTGCACAGTTTAAGGGACTAATTTGCATTCTTTATGAGAAAATGCTGATCTCTTGATACTAACAGAACACCCTGTGATATTATAAACCAGTTGTGATCGTTTTCTGAATTTTTGCTTAAAACTATAAGAAACATGTCCCTTATGGATTAATGAATAAGGATTTATTAATCTAACCAGACAAAATCTAATGAAGATATTAAAGCTATAAGAATGTATTTTCTTTGTAACTAATGTACTGAACTATAAGAAACTGCTTTAAACTGGTCTTGTGTGTGTGAGCTGATAAGGGCGTATTTCTTAGGAATGCGAGTTCCCTGATACAGTAACTCTTTATTTTGGTAAGTGACTCTGTGCACTCCTGTATGTAATAAATCAGGATGTAACCGTAACTTACAGCAATCTATGTATGACCTCAAAATGAACTGCCATGTTTTTTCTCTTTGGCTAATGAACAAGCTAGGAAATAAAATGAGAGGATTTCTTTCTTTTAGGCAGACTGTCTGATCTGACCAGTCAGTGGCACTGAGCTTTGGCGGCAGTCTCTTTAACTCACTGTTTCCTTTAGAGGCATTAGCTCTCTGGAAATGTGTTCTTTTCAATTGCGGCGTTTTAATTAACCTGAATTTAAATAAAAAGGTATTATCCCTCCCCAGCATGCAATATGACGGTTAAAAGATTACACGAGAACAAAAGGATAATCTAGCTCTTTACTGACGGGTTCACGCGGTATTACAGACGGGAAGCTTATGACAGGCATATCAAGCCATGGGAATCTTGACCTATGCAGTCCGTCATCTTTCGTCGCCACGCTGAAAGGATTTTAACTGGACAGAAGACAGAATCTTCTGCCCGGCCTCGGACGAAAGACATACTCTTCCGCCCGGCAGCTTCAAAGTGTTGGCCGTAGGTGTCCATTCTTATATGCTGGTTGCTCCATGTGCAGGCTCTTGGCTCCAGATCTAAACAAGGACAGGACAGGACTCAAACCCCACCTTCAAACATACAGGAATAGCACAATGCCTACATACAGTTCTCATTCTCCCAACAAGGAAAGGTTTTTGTGCTGACAGAAGACAGAAATATACTAGTCTGTCTTTAGGCTGACTATTCAATTCTCCAACTGTCTGTAGCTCTCTACAGTCCTGTGCTTGGCTCTGCAATTCTAACTGCTGATGCTGTGCCCCTCTGTACCTGTATGAATGAATCCATAACAGTGGGCACAGAGAACAGTGACATTAAACTTAAATAAAAAAAACACATAGTATAACACTCACCAAGAATAAAGAAATTGCTTTTTACTTTAAATTGGTGTTGGTCTTCTGTTGTTTTCTGACTTTCAGCGTCCACATGCACTCAACTATTGCTTGTTCATCTCTATGGGTAAGTAACTCAAAGAAGTTCCTTTACTCTGTTGTGAATTTTAATCCAGTTAAACACTCCACATCTTTCTTAGTGGCATCCAACAACCACTTTGAACTGAACACCAATGTATCTTTGCTCCGCCACTACTTTTTTCCTCTTTGGTGTGCTAAAAGAACAGCATATTCCACAATAACTATTTAATTTTTTTTATTAATAAGCTACAAGTAGCTATTCATTCTGAACCAGGCTTTCCTGATAAGTTTGTTCAGGCATTGTGCATATTTTGAGCTCAAGTTGCTTCCTCAGAAGACCACAGAGTAAAACAATACATTGGTTACTACGGACTGACAGAACATTTCCAGCAGCTTGCTGCATACATCGAAAGACTTAAGTTGCTCTGACCCTCATTGTACAGTGCCACAGTGTTGTCCACAGTCCGGTTTGCTGGTACTTGTAAGCTCTGCACCACTTCCTGCAGTAAATTGGAAATATGAAATGTGAATTTCCCCTTGGGATTAATAAAGTATCTATCTATCTATCTATCTATCTATCTATCTATCTATCTATCTATCTATCTATCTATCTATCTATCTATCTATCTATCTATCTATCTATCTATCTATCTATCTATCTATCTATCTATCTATCTATGTTCCTCGTCCACCCCCTGAATGGTGACTGGCCTCACAGGCTTCTTGGCATGTCGGAAGTCCACCAGCAGCTCTTTAGTTTTGCTGATGTTGAGTTGCAGGTGGTGTTCCTTGTACTGCAAAACAAAGTCCTCCAGAAACCCCTGTATTCCAATTATCTCTGTTATTAATGTCCTGTAGGTGTAATAAATAAGTTTGATCTCGCATGTTTTAGTTTCTGCCCTTTTTTTGACAGGTTAAAAGAACATACCACCCAAATTTTGTATTTTTTGATACTGTATGTTGATTTTTGATTCCATATCAAATCAAATCTTATTTGTCACATATAGTTATAAACAAATTGCTGTAAAATGTTAAGTTACAGAGGCTCAAGAAAAATATAATTGTGTTTAAAAACCACTTAAGACGTTTAGGGATAAGAGAGCAGCTGCCATCAATAGGTGGCAGTAAGATGAGATCAAACTTGTTCAGTTGTGCCACAGGTTAACATCAATTGGATTTGGTCAGACTTTGATATGTAATCTTGTACCGTTACAAAGTTTTGGAGGGTTTAGATCAAAAATAATTCCCATTATTCCTACGAATTACCTGTTTGAATTCAAAAGAATACAGTCGCTACTAAAACTGTGCTTTTCAATGATCTTTAACAAAAGCCTAGTCTCGCTGAAGCCTGATGTATAATGTATATGTCAGGAGACAACCACGAGTGAATTTTGCTTAAAACTGGGTGGGAACACTTAGATGGCTCAGTGAGCGTCACATTTCTAAACCAATCCATCACCACATGAAGGCTGCGCTCAGAGTAGGGTTGGTAAATGTGAACAGTAGAGATCAGAGATGCTCTTGTTATCCTGGCCCACTGGAGAGTAAGCTTCGTTTCACAATGAACCGTCTACAGTTGAAAAGTCTCCTAAAAAACCCTACTCAACATATAAATGAGTGTGACATGTTTCAGAGAGTAAATTACATATGTTTAAAATAAACATTAACCTCTTGCAAATGGAAAACCTTTTTGTATTAATCATCAGCACTGTAAATGAGGCCCATTGTCTTAGGAAAGTTCCTGACTGAAGCGGAGTAACACCGCTAGTAACCCTATAAAACTTTTGCTCTCAAACAAACCTGCAGCTTTTGGCTTTTTTCTCACCCACATTGTTAATCAGCAGCAGCCTGCTGCTGTTAATTGCAGTCTTGGTTAATTTAATGGCTAGTTTTGCTCTCAGTGTGAATTAGGGATGTACGTCATTGATTGTGGAAGTAGCCCATCACAATTTCTTCATTTGTTTCATTGCAAATTATTTTTACACCTCAGCTGCTCTCAAACTGAACATCTTCAAATTAAAGTGGCTTTCAGCATTTTAGTCACTATTATTTAACTTAACCTGCTGCCTGCCCTTAAAAAAGCATTCATCCAGACATTTCAACCCCATTTATTTTCTGAAGTTTCTTTCTCATCTCTGCAGATTTTGGTTTTCCTTTCTCCAATATGATCTTATTTTCTCTGTTTTGCCCTTTGTGATTAATTTTTTTTTAATTTGCAAGTTTATTAGTTTCTAAAGATAATACTGCCTGTAGGCAGTAGCTTGACTTGAACGGCTTCTTACAATAAATCATTCACAGATGCGTCGGATGCAACAGTGGCATTAGTCACGTTCTGCTCTGTTTCCTCCACTCCAGCCTGGTAGGACAGATTGTATACTTTTAATCTTTGTGACTCAAACATTATTCAGATTAATACATTTCAAAAAAAAGTTAACTCTAAATCAAAAGCAAAGAAAAAAGAATAACAAAGAAAATAATGTGTCTTCAAAATGTGGTGCAATTAATTGAAAAGGTTTAAATATCATAATATTGTTATTAAGGTGTCATTTCTAAACCTTATAACACAGTTAGGTTAACATACATTTAAACATACACACAGTGGACTGCAAACATACAAAGGGAACATTTTTCACAGCTTGATATGTTGCAGCCTCATTAAGCAACACTCAGTATAGATAGATAGATAGATAGATAGATAGATAGATAGATAGATAGATAGATAGATAGATAGATAGATAGATAGATAGATAGATAGATAGATAGATAGATAGATAGATAGATAGATAGATAGATAGATAGATAGATAGTGTAAAAGGCACTATATAGCGCCCGACCCGGCACATGTAAAATAAACAGACTTTCTTTTATTTCTCTTCAGCCATGGGGCATGCCTTCCCCGTCTCCCACAAGCCCAACACAGTCCCACAAGCACTTAATACAGCACAAACAACAAATCCTTCCTCTTGCACCACCACTCCTCCCAGGCAACCTTGTCCTCTTCCTCCCAATTCTGGCTCCTGAGTGGTGGTGGCTGGCCCTTTTATATCCCACCCGGAAGTGTTCCAGGTACTTGACCACCTGGACCTAATTGCACTTCCGGGTGGGGCTGAAGATTCTTCCAGCCAGGCTGTGAACTCCATGCAGCTCTCCCTAGCGGCCATCCGAGCCCCCAACCAGGCTGTGGAGGACTCCATCTCCCATGGAGCCATGCGACAGGTTGGGGGATCACCGTCCGCCAGAGAGGCTGCCACCAAGAGTCCCGGGGGAGGTATTGAGCTGCCCATGGTTGCTCCCCCGGAAAAGATGCAGCAGGGGCGTCCCTGCTGGGCATGGGACCCAGCTGTCCGCCACAATAGATAGATATGTGAAAGGCACTATATGATAGATAGATAGATAGATAGATAGATAGATAGATAGATAGATAGATAGATAGATAGATAGATAGATAGATAGATAGATAGATAGATAGATAGATAGATAGATAGATAGATAGATAGATACTTTATTAATCCCAAGAGGAATGTTAAAATGAATACATTTTAGAAATTTTTGCAAATTTATTAAAAATGAAAAAGTGAAATATCACATTGACACAAGTATTTGGACCTTTTGTCGCATTTTATTTCTACCCTTAATAAACTAGATATGCATAAAATTGTCACTCTCTTCAATGAACCTGCAATCTTTAGTTTTCTCCATTTTACTTTCTGGTTCTTCCGAGGTGGCATTGTGTGCCGCCACTACCTGATCAAACTCCTGTGTGGCCCCCTGTGATGGCTGAATGTTTGAATGAAGGTGCATACCCCAATCTGCCCCAAGACCAAATGCGTCAAAAAACTCAGTAAAGAACAACTTAAGAATTAATTAATTTATGTCAGGCAGAATGCCCAGTTTGGGCAGAGTGGTCTTTTTGGTCTGAGTTAAAAAAAAGTCCCAAATCTAAATCCAAAGAGTGGTAAAGAATAGAACAAAAAGGTAAAAAAAAATCCAAATAATATCAAAAGCACTAAGCACAGATCAGATCTCAAAGAAACACCAACTTCCAAACACATTCAAATGAACCACAAAGGACAGTGAGTTGTCCTCGTCTTTATAGGGCTGAGGGCAGGCGGATGGCCTCACCTCTTGGGGAAGCAAACTACAAAGCACAAGGCACATAACACAGACATCAGGAATACAGCAAATAATAAACAAAAGTAACTAAAATGAAAGACTCAGAAATGAACAAAAAAGACATAAAACAAGAATTGGAACCCTGGGTGAAATGTAACATTCTACTCCACCACCTCCTTGTCCTTCTCCTTCTTCTTCGCTCTCAGACCCTGGAATCGTTTCTTCCAGCTAGTGAGATCTTCACCTCAACTCTTTTCTTACCTCTGCTCTCGAATGACATGTCCCCACTATGGGGTTATGTCCAGGGCAAGGCCCAGAATTATTTCCATGGTTAAGAACACCCTCCAAAAAATCCCGCATTGCTTATACTTGCTGCTATTGCTTATTATGAAAATGAATATCATTTTAAGAAACAGCTCGAAGGCAATCTCTTTGTAATTGATTACTTGCATTGCCATGTGCTGGACTGTCATTCCTGGTCTTGCTGCAGTCCCTTAAGGGTTGCTTTTGGATAATTTTCTATAGCGTGAGCCAAAATGAAGTACTACATTTCTCAAGGTCATTGTGCGAGGTATAGGCAGCTGAGTGGGTTGGGGTGGGGGTCCTTTGATAGGCGATCCCTTGTAGTTTTCAGTCGGCAACATGCCTTGGGTCCTGTGAGTACCATGTTTTTGCTGTCGAAAGGGTTCTTCAAAAACAATGAATCCATTATCACTACGCAACGTACCTTCCAAATGTACTTATGTCCTAACAGTGACGTTCCAAATTGGAAAACAATTCTTCAGTGGGTGGCCAAATTACACAGACATCCCCTACAAGGAAGATGAACCATAAATACAAGAGACAAGTCCAAATAAGAATCTGAATTTAGACAGACAGGTACAACATTGAACAGAAAATCGCCAGGCCGTCCTCGGACTGTACGAATGCCTGAAAACATCCAAACTGTAAGGGCATCAATTTTGCAGTCTCCTAGACGTTCAGCACACAGACATGCATGCTTCTACCTTAGGTATTTCCAACACGTCTTTGTGGAGGATTTTACTTGAGGACCTTAATTTCCATCCATACAAAATGATGGTAGTGCAGGAACTCACTGAGAGAGGCTGAGAGAACCATAAAGAGTTGTGTGCGAACATTCTGCAAACCGTTCATCGAGATGCCATTGTTATGTGCAGTGACGAGGCACATTTCCATTTGAATTGTTGAGTAAATAAGCAAAATTTTCACTATTGGGCTGAAAGCAACCCTCATTAACTTCATCAGAGACCCCTGCACAGCGAGTGTGTTAAAGTTTGGTGCGCCGTTACAGATTTTGGCATTGTAGGCCCTTACTTTTTTGAGGAGGGAGAGCAACGGTCACCGTCACTTCAGAATGTTACAATGAAATGCTAGAGAACTTTTTGTGGCCCCAACTGGAAGAAATGGATGTGGTGGATGCCTGGTTTCAACAGGATGCAGCAACAGCTCATACAGCGTAGAAATCCGGGAAGCTAATCTCCCTGTGTGGCGATGTCAAATGGCCTTCACGTTCACCTGATCTCGCTCCGTGTGATTTCTTCTTGTGGGGCTGATTCAAGTCAAAGGTAGAAACACACTGACTTCAAAAACATTGAAACCCTCCCCTTGAAATGGCTGAACGAGTCATGCGAGAGTTCAGAAATCGCCTCAAAGAGTGTATCGCTATGATGGCAAACACCTTGAAGACATCATTTTTAAAACACAGTGAAACAAATCTCTTTTGTATACCCTTTCTTGTGTCGTAATGAAATTTATTTATCTTGTAGTGTCTTTGAAGAATAAACGTTTGAAATGTGGGTACTTCTTTTTGGCTCACCCTGTACTAGTGGTAAACCGGGCTAAAGTAAAGGATTGA
Source organism: Erpetoichthys calabaricus (assembly GCF_900747795.2). Classification (NCBI taxonomy): domain Eukaryota; kingdom Metazoa; phylum Chordata; class Cladistia; order Polypteriformes; family Polypteridae; genus Erpetoichthys; species Erpetoichthys calabaricus. The sequence continues at coordinate 229,978,476 of NC_041398.2, read as the reverse complement.
GTGTAAAGACAGCGGCAGTATGTGAACAGCCAGCCATTAAGGGTCCCTAGGGTTGAATACAAGGGGTACAATGCAGACAGTGAGAATAAGATTTAGGTTGGCTTTGTCCTGTGGGTGTAGTACAAGACAGGTTGGGGGGCAAGTTGCGTTTTAAGATGTGGGGGTCTGCAGATCTTACAGTGTGAATTTTCTCCCTGGTGAGATAACCCTACAAAACTTGCATAGGACTAGTAAGACAGGCAGGAAGTGTAGAATAAAATTAGGGTGGGAATGACACTCTGGGTTTGCTAGATAAACTGGGGTGCAGATCAGAGGACTAGTGATTATATAATGTGGATTTATGGAATACAGTGGAAATGGCCAGTTACTGGGCACCCTATTAGAACAAGAAGAATAAGATTTATGTTATGGATGTGCCATAGGGCAAACAGAATTCCATGTTATTGGAAGATTGTAGCGGTGGGGGTGTGGACATTATGGTATAGGTTTTGGCAGAATGGGGGACTGGGCAAACTATCATAGGATTGGACAAATTAGAGACAGGTGTAGTATAAAGTTTAGGTGGCAGGTGCACCTGTTCCTTTCCACATCTATAGGGCAAGTTATGAGAAGAATTAAGGGGACTGTAGATTTCATGGATTGAAGTTTTGGAGCCCAGTAGAAATGGGACAGCTGGCATCAGACTGGGCAGCATGGTGGAAAGAGTATAAGACATTTTAGCTTGGATTTGTCCTATGGGTCTAGTACTGGACAGGCCAAGATGTAGAGCAGGTTCTGACATTTTTTCCCAGCCCCTATTAAGAAAAGAACCTAAGAGGTTAGTTGGTATCTTTCATGTTAAGTGCACATCACAGGTTATCTGATAGCATGATTTAAAATGAGCCTTAAAGCACAAACCTGTAGTCCACCTCAACCCTTTTTTAATGATTCCTTTTCACTCTTATCAGCTACCTCCCAAAAACATGACTTTTATTTTCAATAGGGAGTTGATACAGGGTGGGGCATAAAGTGCGGGCTGTAGTCAGGGTAGAGAGGTGGGGTAGGTCTCATTCGGTTGGTTAGGCTCTACTGTTTTCAGTACCTATCATGAGTTGGACCGGTGAACATCAGGGCTTTGTTGTTCAGTATATTATGAGAACAACCGATCTATGATAGCGACGCAGAGAGTGTTCCGTACATACTTTGCACTCGGTTGAAATGCATCTGTACCAAATCGGAAAACGATTTTCCTATGGATTTCTAACCTTCAGGCAACTGGGTCCACACTGAAAAGAAAATCACCTGGCAGACCGAGGACAGAACATGTGTGGTTTCAACAGGACAGGGCCACAACTCACACAGCATGACTTTCGCTCACAGTGTTGAGGGAAATGGGAGACGTGGGGTGGCCAGCACAGTCACCAGATTTAAGCCCATGTGACTTGTTCCTTTGTGGATCCCTAAAGGAAAAGGTTTTGAAGCATCGTCTTCGATCTCTTGAGGATTTGAAGGAAAGGATCAGACAGGAAATTGATGCCATTCCACCTGAGATAACCCGGAGAGTGATGGAGAACTCCCGGGAACGTCTTCAGCAATGTATTGCCAGACCGAGGACAGAACATGTGTGGTTTCAAAAGCACGGGGCCACAGCTCACAAAGCACGACGTTCGCTCGGAGTGTTGAGGGAAATGTTCCCTGGGCATTTAATCTCTTTAAGGGGAGACGTGGGGTGGCCGGCACGGTCACCAGATTTAAGCCCATGTGACTTTTTCCTTTGGGATCCATCCATCCATCCATTATCCAACCCGCTATATCCTTACTACAGGGTCACGGGGGTCTGCTGGAGCCAATCCCAGCCAACACAGGGCACAAGGCAGGAAACAAACCCTGGGCAGGGCACCAGCCCACCGCAGGGCACACCCACACACACCAAGTACACACTAGGGACAATTTAGGATCGACAATGCACCTAACCTGCATTGTCTTTGTACTGTGGGAGGAAACCGGAGCACCCGGAGGAAACCCACGCAGACACGGGGAGAACATGCACCACAGGGCGTTCCTTTGAGATACCTAAAGAAAAAGGTTTCCAAACATCGTCCGCGATCTCTTGAGGATTTGAAGGAAAAGGATCAGACAGGAAATCGACACCATTCCGCCTGAGATGAGTGATGGAGAACTTCCGGAACGTCTTCAGCAACGTAGTGCCGCCATTTGTCTGATATAATTTTTAAAACCCATTAAAAGAAAACTGTTTTTTATGTACTTTTCAGAAATATATACATTTTTTAGATAGCTTCGTTCATTGTTTATACCCCTACAAAATGTGGGAGATCTTTATGCCTCACCCTGTGTTATGAGAATTTGGGATTGGGGTGGATATTAGGATTTAATTACTAATTTAAAGCAAGATCTTTGTAATTTTGTATTGAAAAGAATGTTCACATAACACTGATATTATTTTCAGCCAGGTTCTTGAGAGTCACAACCTCATTAATCAGGTCTCCATAAATCAAACCTCTCATTTTTCAAGAGTTCGGCTTCAATATGCAGGACTGACCAAAATCAAATTTTCTTTCAGTCGTGGTAAATCAGAAATTTAGAGTTTAATTTGTTTAAGTGAGGAAAATGAATGTTCTGCCAAACAGACAGTGACACTGATGTACAAAAACAATGTCAACTTTTAGAAAATTAAATTGTACTTTTCGAATCCTCAGGGCTAAAATATCATCCAACAGAAAGTAATGTTTCGTCAGGAGCTTTGTCTATGGCAATGCAGGGTCCAGTAGCGACTCCATCCTCTACCTCTAGTCCGTCTTTATGACAGTCACTCTATTGGAGCTTGGGGAACGCTAGGTGACCACTGCGACTTCGGAACTGGACCGAGGTAAAAGAGAAGACATTGCTAGCAACATCGCCTCCTCTCGTCTTGGAGTGGTATTACTTACTTCATTGGAGCCAGGAAGGTGATCCCCAGGAGTGCAGCCGTGACAATGCGGAATAACTTACTTTATTGTATTTTACATATTGTATACTTATGTACAATTTTCTTTATTCTTTTGAAATTGTGCTTCAATAAAAAAATAAAAAGTTTTTAACATAGAGATGTGTATGTGTTAGGGCTTGTAAACCTAGAAGGTTTCATTGAAGGCATGGTTAAGGATGTGAACTACAGAATGGCAGGAGCATTAGCTCCACAATAGGCAGCCAAACTTATTAAACCTCCATCACCAGGTTATGGGACCAGAGGGTCCTAGGGGGTTTTCTATGATCACCATTACCTTCAGAATTCAAGCTATTATGTCTGTAAATGGGTTCCAAATAGTTTAGGTATCTCCTAGGTCAGATGCTATAGATATTTGGAACCAAGAGACTACTTCATATGCAAAACTGAGTGTGTTTGAGTTTGATGTCAACTATTTTCATTCGCCCTACTGGTGATTTTGTGCCCTGTGCTGCACATTTCTTTAAATTGAGTTGGTATTACTGCTGCTCATTTTTAAAATCTAGTGCAAGGTGTCGACAGCTTTTTTTACAAACTGAATGCGGCACTGGAATTTCTTATTATCATTCAGAGGCAATACTTTTAAAAGCTTGTCAGAACTGCAGTGGTCCACTACAGACACAGTATTTATGACTGGAAATTAGAACAGCATGATTAAAAACGTGACTAATATGGTGGTGACACATGCGAAAAACCAACTGCCATGCTATACAGCTTCTGATTTAACTGATGCAACTCAAAAGATTAGAAATTTCTATTGCGGTTGGATTTAAGGAGAGTATTGTAAGCAAAATTAATAGCATGGATGAAACATTGTAAAGTGTTTAGAATGATATAGGAGCTATCAGTGACCTGTTTGAGCCCCTAATCTGATTTGTCAAGTCCACCTGTGAAATGTTTAATTTCAGTGAGGGAAGAGCTACTGACATAAAGTGACAAGGATTACGAACATGCTTATAAGTGAGCCAATAAAAAAAATCAGCTATCAGGCGAAATTCAATTGTCCAAAAGGAACAAAAAGTACAACCAAAACAATCTTGTTGCTATAGACCTTTTAAATTCTGAATTAGAAAAAGAAAAGCCGCTTATCAGTCGACTGCTGACAGTTTCATTATTTTCTGTCAGTTCACTGAATGTTTTGGAAAATTTATTGCTGAGCATGTAAAAGGGCAATGGAAACTTTTCAAACGTTTTAGAGTGAACGCGTTCACTTCCATACCTATTTGAGAGGTTCTCATTTAGAAGGTACTTCCATTATAAAGATCAGTAAATTCCAGAGGATTCGAAAAGTACAATTTAATTTTCTAAAAGTTGACATTGTTTTTGTACATCAGTGTCACTGTCTGTTTGGCAGAACATTCATTTTCCTCACTTAAACAAACTAAACTATAAATTTCTGATTTACCATGACTGAAAGAAAATTTGATTTTGGTCAATCCTGCATATTGAAGCCGAACTCTTGAAAAAATGAGAGGTTTGATTTATGGAGACCTGATTAATGAGGTTGTGACTCTCAAGAACCTGGCTGAAAATAATATCAGTGTTATGTGAACATTCTTTTCAATACAAAATTACAAAGATCTTGCTTTAAATTAGTAATTAAATCCTAATATCCACCCCAATCCCAAATTCTCATAACACAGGGTGAGGCATAAAGATCTCCCATATTTTGTAGGGGTATAAACAATGAACGAAGCTATCTAAAAAAATGTATATATTTCTGATAAGTACATAAAAAACAGTTTTCTTTTAATGGGTTTTAAAAATTATATCAGACAAATGGCGGCACTACGTTGCTGAAGACGTTCCCGGAAGTTCTCCATCACTCATCTCAGGCGGAATGGCGTCGATTTCCTGTCTGATCCTTTCCTTCAAATCCTCAAGAGATCGCGGACGATGTTTGGAAACCTTTTTCTTTAGGTATCTCAAAGGAACGCCCTGTGGTGCATGTTCTCCCCGTGTCTGCGTGGGTTTCCTCCGGGTGCTCCGGTTTGCTCCCACAGTCCAAAGACAATGCAGGTTAGGTGCATTGGCGATCTTAAATTGTCCCTAGTGTGTACTTGGTGTGTGTGTGTGTGTGTGCCCTGCCCAGGATTGGTTCCTGCCTTGTGCCCTGTGTTGGCAGGGATTGGCTCCAGAAGACCCCCGTGACCCTGTGTTCAGATTCAGCGGGTTGGAAAATGGATGGTTGGATGGATGGATACTTTAGCCACGGAGAGAAACTTTCTGTTGTGCCCTGGCACTGCTTTTTGTTGTATTTTATTAACTTCATGCCCTGACATTCCTTTTTTGTCACTGTGAGTCTCTGTCTTGGTCACAGTATCTAATATAGCGCCACTATACCACAGTTAAATCATAAGTAGTAAAAAAAGTACATCTTACAGTCCTATAGTATCATTTCTGAGATGTGTTGTAATCTGAGTGATTTTGAAATAGCAAAGAAGTATGAGACTTCTAAAAGACTCCCAAACCAGTATAGTACCCGGCCTAAAATAGGCCTCACCCAAGGCACCCTGATCCTGAACTCCACAGACAGGCTTCAGCCTAAATAGTCCCATAAAATGCAAATATGTCTTCAAAATGACAAAAAATATATTTAAATGTCCCAAAATACACATACATCCCCTACAAGGAAGAGGAACCATACAAACAAGAGACAAGTCCAAATAAGAATATTTACAAATGCTGAAATGTATTTAAAATAAAGAAAAAGAAAAACATGTCAAAAGAAAGAGGCAAAAAGGGGTTTGAATAAAGAGGAAACCAAGAGCTATCGTGTTGGCCTTGTACATCAGCATAGTAAATCCCAAAAAGACTTAAAAAGCCCCCTCTTCCTTCCTTCTCTCTTCTTTCTGTCTATTCGACCATCTCTTTACTTATACTTTTTTGCTATTATCCAAAGTTCATAAAACTAAACTGAGTTTTCACAAATCAGCCACACAGCATGTCTGTATAATTTAGAACAGCTTTTAAAACCATTATAATTAAAGTTCTGTACAATACATTTGATTTAAACAGTTCATATCTCTTATCAATAAAAACATGCATAGCAAAGCTTATTACACTTTCTGCTTAAACAAATCATCAAAAGCCACAGGTAATTCTTAAGCAAACACAAAATCATTAACAGCCAAAGAACAGATTTTACTAACCACATTACCAACTGTTTGCCGCAGCATGCTTTCTCTGCATAGAAAGGAATAAAGTGTCTTTTGTAAAAGTCCTTCTTTAATCCAGAGGTTTCCAACCTTTTCTATGCCCGCATCCCTAAAAAATATTTGATTTCTGTTCACACCCCCTAAAAAAGTCACGTTTGAAGATTAAGAAGTCAATTTTTTTATTTTATTGATTTTAATTAAAAATAAACATCATTGCATACAATCAAATTAAATTTATCCATCCATCCATTTTCCAACCTGCTGAATCCGAACACAGGGTCACGGGGGTCTGCTGGAGCCAATCCCAGCCAACACAGGGCACAAGGCAGGAAACCAATCCTGGGCAGGGTGCCAACCCCACCGCAGGACACACGCAAACACACCCACACACCAAGCACACACACGGGCCCAATTTAGAATCTCCAATCCACCTAACCAGCATGTCTTTGGACTGTGGGAGGAAACCGGAGCGCCCGGAGGAAACCCACACCAGGACACACAGAGAACATGCAAACTCCACGCAGGGAGGACCCGGGAAGCGAACCCAGGTCCCCAGGTCTCCCAACTGCGAGCCAGCAGCGCTACCCACTGTGCCACCATGCCGCCCACCAAATTAAATTTAACAAAACCAAAATTCAAAGCCCATCCGAAAGAAGAACGAGAGGAGAGGCAGCCAACAATACAAATCTTTGAAGCAGCAAGGAAGGAAGAGAATGATAAATTTAAATTAAAATTTTAATTATAATATATTTATATTATATTTTAAATATAATAAAATATTCAAATATTTAATTTTATTTTATTTAAAATAAATATAAATATATAAAATAAATAAGTTATATAAATATAAATTTAAATTTAAAGAATGATAAATAATAAATCTTTTGGATGATAAATTAGACTGGACTGCCAATACTGATGCGCTGTGCAAGAAAGGACAGAGCTGACTATACTTCCTTAGAAGGCTGGCGTCCTTCAACATCCTGCAATAAGATGCTGCAGATGTTCTATCAGACAGTTGTGGTGAGCAACCCTCTTCTATGCGGTGGTGTGCTGGGGAGGCAGCATTAAGAGGAAAGACGCCTCACGCCTGGACAAACTGGTGAGGAAGCCAGGCTCTATTGTTGGCATGGAGCTGGACAGTTTAACATCCGTGGCAGAGCGAAGGGCACTCAACAGGCTCCTATCAATTATGGAGAATCCACTGCATCCACTAAATAGTATCATCTCCAGACAGATTAGCAGCTTCAGCGACAGACTGCTGTCACTGTCCTGCTCCACTGACAGATTGAGGAGATCGTTCCTCCCCCAAACTATGCGACTCTTCACTTCCACCCACGGGTGTAAACGTTAACATTTAACATTATACAAAGTTATTGTCTGTTTTTCACCTGCATTATTATCATTCTTTAATTTAATATTATTTATTGTATCATTATGCTGCTGCTGGAGAATGTGAATTTCCCATTGGGATTAATAAAGTATCTACCAATCTACAGTATCTATCTATCTATCTAGAATCCCTTTCCCAGATATTAAAGCTGTGGAAGAGACCTTCTGAGGAAGACAGGAATAGTTCTGATGAGTACATGGATTCATGCGTTGCAAGGCAGAAGAGCGCAGATTTCCCTTTTCAATCGGCTTTATATTTTTCCTCCCTCCAATAAGCATAATATCATTTACCTAAGCCAAGGATGTCAAACTCCCAGCCTGGAGGGCCGCAGTGGCTACAGGTTTTCATTCTAACCCTTTTTCCTAATCAGTGAGCAGGTTTCACTGCTAATTAACTTCTTTTCCCTTCATTTTAACAGCCCTGTTTTTAAGGATTCAGTCCTCTAAATGTATTCCTTTCTTGACAACCAAACAGAAATGAGATGTGAAACGAGCCAACAGATGACCAGCTAAATGGGGATTTCAAACTCCAACCAATTTCATCCAATCTCTTAATGAGAAGCCGATTCTTGCTGTTAATTAAACCCATTATTTAATGCCATGGCTTGTTGCTGCTCTCATTTTGTCACAGCAGACATTTTCAAATCTGTTGATTTTTTTTTTTTTTTTTTTCTAAGAACACCGTCAAAATGTTTAGGTGACCTGAGGGATCAGCCTTACGAAGACCTTCACCTTTTCAGATATTGTGTGATGAGTACAGGTGAGCTGGTCATGTGGCAGCTTGTTTTGTTTCTCATTATTGTTTGGATGCTAATTAAGGAAAATGAGACAACTGAATCAAGTTAGTTAAAACTAAGGCAAAAGAAGCTAATTAGCAGCAAAAACTGGTCACTAATTAAGAAGATGGTTAGAATGAACACCTGCAGCCACTGCGGCCCTCCAGGACTGGAGTTCAACACCAGTGATCTAAACATTTGATCTTATATTGCGCAAATCGGCCAAACGTTTCTGCTTTGTGTACATGTCAGGCCCTAAAGAAGGAAAGGTCATCTGTCCTGTGTCTAAGAGACACGTTTCTAAAGACACTGGAAATTGTCCATGGTCAGCTTACTGCACCTTGTCTTATGACAGACATCTGTAAGAATAACCTGCTGTTATAGCAAAACAGCTTTGTCAGCTTTTAACCCTTAGTAGCTTGCAAGCAATTAATTTTTCTTTCATATAGCTTATTCTAAAATGTTATTGATTAGATTCTGTTGTATTTGAAAAAAAATTTTGAACAGATCCTCTAATTTAGAATTTGATTTTTTCCAATTTCAGATAGTATAGAATGTCAGTTACCCAATGACTTAAAAGTGGTGGGGAGGGTTTCTTCCAGTTGAGCAAGATAAGATCTGCGTCCTAGTAGTGTGGTGAAGGCAATTACGATTTATTTGCCCTTCTCCACTTTAAGCCCACCTGGGAGTCCACCAAACACAGCCGTTAATGGGTTAAGAGTGATTGTGACACCAAGGCTGTCTGATAGGCAAGAAGATGTCAAATTTTTGAACCACAAATTGAACCTCATAGAGTACCGCAGATCAACAAACTTTGCTAAAAAAATTTGCATAAAATTTAAATATAAATTAAGCAGTTTACCTGTAATCTTGAAAATGTGTTCCTCGTGGAGCTTACACACTTGATTGATGATCCAGGGGTGGGGTATCCCACGAAGCAACAAGCACCAGTAGAAAATGACACATGATCAATGATTGAGTGATATGGGGGACTGGAGACCCCCATGTAGTCGATGAATTTGTCCTGCGATAACACCTGTATTTCAGTTCAAAAACAGATGTGCCACTGTCATAAAAATGTAATTGATATATATACTCAAGCTTGTCATCCATCTTTATTTCTTTTTTAAGAAAACGGACATCCCTTCAGCTAACGGAATAGCAGGAGAGATGGCGCAGAAGTACAAAGTCTTATTTATGTCCACTCATTTCAAATAAAAGATTTGCATATCTCAGTTATATAATACAAAAGAATACATCTTATTGACTGCAAAAAATAAGGTACCTTGGTCACACAGTATAGTGAGTTCACTGAGTTGTTAAAGGGCGGCACAGTGGTGCAGTGGTAGCGCTGCTGCCTTGCAGTAAGGAGACCTGGGTTTTATTTAAAAGAGGGAAAGAAATGAAATTCAATCACAGGCAGTTTTTACGATTGCGTTGTCACAATGACAGAATCAAAATTCATTGCGATATTGATGAAAATTTAATTTAAAATTGTTTTTACTGAAGTTTTACAGTAAAAGTGTAAGTTTAAAAATTATTTGTTAATTAATTTCAAAGTCAAACTGAACAAAATCGTATTACAGAACGAATAACGCAACATGAAACATAATTTACTTTCAAATTATTACGTTTTACTCTTTTTTAATAAGGTTAATTATTCACTGTAATGTAAAATAGTTCTATTATGCATATGTAACAATTCCCATGAAAATAAAAATCTGTTGAAATTGTACAACCGCATCCCCATACGCGAGCGACAGAACCAGAAAGAGGCTAGCGTATAGCGCAGGCACAGGGGTTGGCGAGCGAAGCAAGCGGGGGCAAATCCCCCTACTATGACAAATATTAAACCTGGTAATAGAAAATATTATCCCATTATTTAAAAAGGTTGACTGGGCATATCCAAGCAACTACAGGCCAGTAAGCTTAATGTGAATCACAGAAAAGTTAATGGAAGGAATTATTAAGGATAAGATTGAGCAACACATAGCAAGTACAGGAGTTTTTACAGAACAGTCAGCATGGGTTCAGAAGAGTCAGGTCAGGTCAACATGCTGGAATTCTATGAGGAAGCAACAAAAAGATGTGATCAAAGCAGAGCATATGATATTATTTATCTTGACATTCAGAAGGCATTTGATAAGGTGCCACAGGAGAGGTTGGGCATCAAACTAGAAGAAGTGGGAGTTCAGGGTGTGGTGTGTAGATGGGTGCAGAATTGGCTCAGACACCGAAAGTAGCGATTGATAATGCAAGGAACCTTATCAGAATTGGGTGATGTTAATAATGGTGTCCAGCAGGGGTCAGTGTTGTATGATTGTTCAATAATGCTTTTGTCAATTATTTTATGTTCAGGTATTGATTACTATGGTCTGCATCTTTGGGGACGTATGACTACTTGAGGGAAGGGTGTGGTTTTCTTGAACACTGTATGGAAAGTTAGTTGAACAGGTTTAGAAAATAAACAGTATTCGAAACATTAATCTGAGTGTGTCTCTACTTCAGCCTAAAGAACACTACACTATAGTCAGTGCTGGGGCTGCTGCTGTTTTTAATATATATAAATGATTTGGTCAGGAGTGACAAGCTGGTTAAGAGTACAGATGATACAGTATACAGGCTTGAACAGATTTGTGCCAGATGAAATTTAATATCAGTAAATGTAAAGTATTACACATACGAAGTAAAAATGTTAGGTTTGAATGCACAATGGGCAGTCGGAAAATCGAGAGTACACCTTATGAGAAGGATTTAGGAGTCATAGTGGACTCTACACTATCAACTGCCAGACAGCTAAGAAGCCATTAAGAAGACTAAGAGCATGTCAAGTTATATAGCGCCCTGATGTGTGGAGTACAAGTCCAAGGAGTTTCTGCTCAAGTGTTATAATGCACTGGTTAGGCCTCATCTGGAGTACTTTGTGCAGTTTTGGTCTCCAGGCTACAAAAAGGATGTAGCAGTGCTGGGAAAAGTCCAGAGAAGAGCAACTAGGCTGATTTCAGGGCTATAGGGGTGTGGATTATGAGGAAAGATTCGAAAAGCTGAGCCTTTACAATTTAAGCAAAAGAAGATTCTTTGGAGACATGACAGAAGTGTTTAAAAATTATGAAGGGAACTAGTGGATCAAGAATGTGACTTTAAAATGAGTTCATCAAGAACACGGGGACACAGTTGGAAACTTGTTAAGGGCAAATTTTGCACAAACAGTAGGAAGTTTTTCTTTACACAAAGAATGATAGACACTTGGAATAAGCGACCAAGTAGTGTGGTAGACAGTAAGATTTTAGGGACTTTTAAAACTCAACTTGATGTTATTTTGGAAGAATTAACTGGATAGGACTGGCAAGCTTCGTTAAGCTAAATAGCCTGTTCTCATCTAGATTGTTCTAATGTTTTAGTATACTAAGAAAAGATACTCAACTTGTTTATTATATGATAAACCTCATCATCAGTGTCAGGAGAGGAAGACAAAAAAAATGTCACTGTTTGAACACCAGACATGACTTCTGAAAAAGTAGATTTTTGCTCGGCATCACTTTGGTCATCTTCATCGCAACCACTTTTTTCACGAGCCTTAGAAACCCTCGACACAAATTTAAAGACATTTTTTTCTTAAATTATTCTGTTTTGTTGTTCATAGGGTAAAATCTCAGTGAGTTTATGACACACATTGGAAACTGGTCAAGTAGCATAAACACATGGGAAGCTCAGCAGTCAGCAGTTTTGCTGACAAGCAACCCAAAAATGATTTCCCCTTCTGGTCGATGTACTGAGTGAGGTCAGACCATGTCTCAAGGAACCTGGAAATAAAGAAGAGTGTATAAATTTTGGGTTTTGCCAATAGAGTTTAGCTGCAGCCTTCTGCAGCGTCTCGATTCAGGAGCTCTGCTAAACAGCCAATCGGATTGCAAGTTTATGTCACTTAGTTTACTCGACAGTCATCAATATTTCAATCAGCAAACTGATTCTATACCCCTAATATTAACTACAGTGTAACCAGGAATATTGCATAAAATCATAATATAAAGTGACAACCTCCTCAATGGAGCAAAGTTCTGGAGATCCACAGCTTAGACCTAGGCCAGAAGAAATATGCCAGTTTTGGTGGCTTTTTAATGAAAAATGACTTTTAGTAATGAATTCTGTAGATAAAATTGATTTTGCTGTAATGAGGTTTTCTAAACACTAGTTCTAGAAGAAACTGGAGAAGACCAAAGAAAAAACAATCTGGAAAATTGAGGATTTCGTTATAGTGGAGCTCATTCTAATGGAATTTAAGTTGTATATGTAAAATGCAATAATACATCAGTTTATTTATAAAATCCAATGTCTGTCTGTCTGTCTGTCTGTCCACTTTTCACGAGAGAACTACTAAACATATTTTTTCTATAATTTGCTTGAACATTCCTGTTGATTTTGTGACATCTCTCATCGCACTACGTATCATAGTTCACTTGAGGTACCAATTTATTTGCATGAATCCAAGAGGCACGCAGAGGGCAGAGGGGAGGGGGCAGAGCTCTTCTCACTCATGTGCCAGCCTTGGAGCCCACCTTACACCTTACATCCGCTTAGCTAGCGAATGAGAGAACTACTTAACGGAATTAGATCTGTTTTTTTTTTTCTAGAATTTGCTTGAACATTCTGGTTGATTTTGCGACATCTCTCCTTGAGCTAAGAATCATAGTTCGCCTGCAGGAACAATATATTCACGCTAATCCGAAACAGAGGCTGTGGGACGAGGGGATGGGGGTGCCCAACGTCAGAAGTGGAGAGCCGGGCAGGACCCTCCTCACTCACGCACCAGCCTCCATTCAAGTCGGTCTACTTCTGCGTTTTGGAGTGTTTTACCTGCGCTTAACTAGCAATACCTGTTTGTTTATTGATTTTTACATGTGTCCTGTTTCACTACTCTGCGGTGGGTTGGCACCCTGCCCAGGATTGATTCCCTGCCTTGTGCCCTGTGTTGGCTGGGATTGGCTCCAGCAGACCCCCGTGACCCTGTGTTCGGATTCAGCGGGTTGGAAAATGGATGGATGGATGGATGTTTCACTACTACGCAGGCAGAGCCACTAGGAAAAGCTAGTACAGTATAAATGGCACACGTCACTTGATGATTACTTGTTGAATTACATATTTTTGCTTCTTATCTTTGGTTACAATTAAAACACAGGTCTCAAGGTAATTGTAAACTTATTGTTATATTATAATGTTATACTAAAATAAATATATCATGACATAACAGAGCAAGGGGGATGCATTAGACATCCTAGTTATACCAGTTACTTAATATATTTTCAGAATCAGGGTTGGCCAGCCTAGGTGAACCTGTAAGTCATTTTGTCATTTTGTAGGCAATGTGATACGTATACAGTATTACAGCAAAGAGTGAGGTCAAAGGTTGTCAGATGTATCCTGTTTGCTTTAATGATCCTTGAGGTGTGTCTATAAATTGAGTGGAGTCCACATGTGGCAAATTGAATTGATTAGAAGTTTAAGGAACTCTCTGAAGACCCCACTTTCAAACTGTGGTGAACCATAGATCAGGATGCAGGTATATATCTATTTCTAAAGCTTTAAGTGTTCCCAGGAGCACAATGGCCTCAATAATTGCCAAACACATAAGATTTGGAACCATCAGGTTTGCTGCCAGGCCAAACTGAGTAACTGGCCAAGAAGGACCTTGGACAAGGAGATGACCAAGAACCCAATGGTCACCCTTCAGAGCTTCAGAAGTCCTGTGTTAAGATGGGAGAACCTGTCAGAAGGACAACCATCTCAGTATTACTCTATCAATTAGACATTTATAATAGAGTGGCTAACTCCCACTTAAATAATTAATAATAATAATTAATTACATTTACATAGTGCTGTTTGCACTAATCGAAGTGCTTTACATAGTGAATGGGCAGCCACTTCAACCATCACTAATGTTTAGCTTCCACCTGGATGATGCGATACCAGCAATTTCTGTGCCAGTACACTCACCACACATTAGCTATTAGGTGGTAAAGATAGTAAATTAGAGACAGGGGATAATCGGGGGGCCAGAATGACTAGGCCATGATGGGCAATTTAGCATGGACTTCTCGGATAAACCCTACACTTTCTGAAGGATGACAATGATCTTTTATGACCACAGAAAGTCAGGACCTTGATTTTATGTATCATCAGAAGGGCAGCGCCATTTTTACAGCACAGAGTCCAATTAGCTTGTTATCAATCCCATGCTTAATGACATATGTCATATAGTGGGCTATAAGCTTCACGAATAAGATTTTGCAATGTGCAAATTCACATATTTTACTGGAAGCAACAGGGGAGTATAAAAGCAAGATTTAAAAACTGGTTATTTGTGCAGGAAATGAGGAATAGCCGAGTGTAAATTACATTCAGCAGCAGCTGTGATGGAGGATCTGCTTCCTTTTGCCTGTCACATGGTAAGTTGTAAGCTGGTTTTTGAAATCTATAAAGGTGTAATAGAAAGGCACTGTGGCACAGTACATCAGCTAAAGGTGAATGTCTTAGGCCAAAAAATTAGGAGGCGGAGGATGAGAACAAATGAATTTCAATAAGCTGGAATTTCACAAGCTGGGAAGAAAGCAGTTGCACTCCTCTCGTTAACATATAACAATGTGGACACTGGCACTGTAGCTGCTATGGGCAGGTAGAATATATAACTCAGAGGTAGATTATGTACTGCTAGCACAAGGTGATATCGGTTTTAGGAGAGAGAATCAGACGATGTCATGGAGAGTCAGAGATTACCAAGATTGTAATTAAATTGCACATGTAGCCTGAATTATAGTCAAAGCAGAGAGTATTAAGACGTATGCCAAAAAGGGTACACATAACCAGAGCTCAGTAACACAAGTCATAAATCAAAATCACAGGTCCCAAAAAATGGACTGATTCAGTAATTTCAAAACTACCAATAGGAAGTGATGCAAAGTTTTTTTCTTGCATGAATTCAATCTTGGGCAATTAGACGAAGGTGGTGCCATTTTTTAAAGTATTAGGCTAGTGACGTCAGTAGCAAGAAGGTTATTTGTGCCAATGTCATTTGTGAAATTTATTTCACAAATCCATGCAGAGAGAGAGAGAGAGAGAGAGAGAGAGAGAGAGAGAAAGACTGCCAGGGAGATTGTCAAATCACAGCTGTAAGTCAGTTTAGAGAATGCAGAAAAGCAGAAAAAATGTGAAGGACACGAAGAGGTTGTTTTGGGAAGTGCTGATGTCTGCTTAACCAATATGGTTACAAAACCCAGAGTTTGTGAAAGTATTAATTACCAGCCAGTCCTGACATGAATTCTATGAATGTGTAATTATGTGAGTGTTTATAATGACGAGGATCCAGCACGATGTCATAGGTGTCACTATACCACCGACATTCTCATTGCTGGATGAGACATTTGATTTGTCAGCATTCTCCCACTTGGCTGTGATGTCCCTATGCTTCTCTCCGGCCTAAATATGTATGTACACAGAGTTATGTATTATATTTCTGGGAATGAATTTTACCTTTTAAAGCAAGTTAAATACATCTCTTTTTGTACCATATTTCTCTCTTTTGTAATTATTTACTGCCTGGGTACAAAAGATATAATATTTGGGTTCTAGTCAAGTTCGCATCAAAAGACACATTCCTGGGAGAAAGAGTGCTCTCTGCAGGATACAATGTCATGACTTCTTGGAAGCACACCCTAACAACAGGACATTGTATTATCACAACCACAAGGAAAACAAGCAGGTGTTATGATTTCTCTTACATGTAGCCAAGGTGTTGTGACGCCTTCAATAACACCCAGGGAAAGAGGCCAGAATCCCTAGCATCCTGCCCAGAGAAAGAACACCAAAATGCAGTCCCACTTGAGTGGTCGACTTCAGCCTACCTCTTTTAAAAACGTGGTTCACTTTCAAAGTTCAAAAATACATTCTGCAATGTCCTAAAATATACTCAAAATTCCCCACAAGAGAGAGGATCATTGTGAACCCCTGGCTTAAATAGAGCAAAACCACAATTAACATTTATAAAGGAATATTTATTAAAAGAAAAGGAAAAATACAACAAAAGGTTTCAAAAGAGCAAAAAATAATCAAAAAAGGCAATCCAAGGCAAACAAGTTCCAAATCAAAATCTACAAGAATAATACAAAAAGAAATTGAAAAAAAGTCAAGAATACAGAAAATAATAAAAAAGAAAGCAATATTCACTATAACCATCAAAATCTGTCCTAATGCATTTGATGGAACTGTGACTTCAGTTCTTAGCCTCCCTTTATAAGGCTGCAGGACGGTCCTTTAATGGCCCCATCATTTGAGGACACTACTCTCAAAATACAAGGAACGTGAAAGAATTGCAAGACACATATAGCTACTGAATAATACCCAAATAGAAATAAAATAATTGATAACAAATAATAAATTAACAGATCCAATATGAAAACAATGGTAAACGGTGAACGATAAGGAAATAAGAACAAAGAAGATAAAAAGAAGCACTTTAAACATGAGCCAGGTGAGGAACCCTGGCTTGACCATCACAGTTGGCACCATGGGAGAACATGAATCACTTTAACAATGTCAGAAACACAAGGAAAAAATATAACCGCTAGATATCTTGCTTCGGAAACCCTGAAATCCATAATGAAATAGTTTTTAGAGACCAAGGAACAGTTTAAAAAATTTTTAATCTCAAGACAGCTCATGACAGATTACCTCCGTTTTCACTTTAGTGGTCTTTCTTGAGGTTGAACCTACATTTTTTGCCAGGCAATAAAGTCACAGATACAAAACCAGCAAAACAAAACCAACAATGCAATATAAAATACCAGTAATGGCGCACTACACGATAACATGCAGTGAATACTCTTTCTTTGAGCATTCCTAGTTTTCATCCTCTTTCTCTGTACGTTTAGCATTCGTTTGCTCAGAAGTTGATGTGCTTGCTGCTTCTTGAGCAGCTCTTCTTTTCTCCACCCTAGCGGCCCGCTTCTTCTCTTCTTTTGTCATCATCTTTTCGCGTTAAAACTAATTAAGTCAGTGTTTGTGTTGCAATTACTTAGTATGTTTTCCTTTATTTTTCACTTAAGCTGGCACTTAAGTCTTCAGTCTGCCTCAAGAACGATTTAAGATATGAAGAGGTAGAGGAAGTGACGGCGAAGGTGGTAGGGAATGAGAACGGCGCCCGTACACATGTACCACACGGCCGCCCTGCTGGACACTGCCGAGAGTTGATTCTACAATAAAATAAAGATATAAAGAGGAATAACCTTGGAGGTCAATCATCACCCCGAAAGCAAATAGTAGACATCACATAGTATATGTGTCAATAGGTCAAACTGTTTGCGAGCTACAGGTGATTTAAAATCCTGGACAGAAAAATGAACAGCCACGGTAGCGTATTATATATAAAGATATGACATCATCAAATATACAGCGCATAAAAATGCAATAAAAATCCATCCATCCATTCCGCTATATCCTAACTACAGTGTCACGGGGGTCTGCTGGAGCCAATCCCAGCCAACACAGGGTGCAATGCAGGAAACAAACCCCAGGCAGGATGCCAGCCCACCGCAGGGTGCGCACACACACACACACACCAAGCACACACTAGGGACAATTTAGGATCGCCAATGCACCTAACCTGCATGTCTTTGGACTGTGGGAGGAAACCAGAGTACCCGGAGGAAACCCACGCAGACATGGGGAGAACATCCAAACTCCATGCAGGGAGGACCCGGGAAGCGAACCCGGGTCTCCTAACTGCGAGGCAGCAGCACTACCCACTGCGCCACCGTGCCACCCGCAATAAAAATTCAAAGCAGATATGGCTATTGTGAGATATGGCCGGCCGTTTATCCCGGCCAATACCCCCAGGCCGCCAGGTGGAGCCCTCCCTGTAGCATGGAGGTTGCCCCGAATGCCAGCAGGGAATTATGGATATTGGAGTTTTCCTTTACAGCCCTGCTGGATACCACGGGGGCCACTAAAAGGTGCTGCAGGAAGGAACAGCGATTATTTGCCCTGCGCCCCGGAAGTATGTCCGAGTCACATGGACAAGAGGAATGACGTGCTTCCGGGGTGAAGAAAAAGGATTTTTATCTGACCCGGAAGTGTTTCACCCTCTCTGTCCACGTAACTAGGAACACTTCCGGGTCATGAACTATAAAGGACTATGGGAAATCCCAGATGAATGAGCTGAATGTGGAGGAATTGGTTAGTGTAGTGATTATTGATTTATTATTGTGTTTATGAGTATTATGGAGAGGAGGGTGCTTTGTGCACGTTATTGTCTAAATAAATTTAATATTTGGACTTTTACCTGGTGTCTGACGAGTGGTCTGAGGGTTCAAGAGGTCAAGAGCGCCCTAAAACTGTCACACTATATAAAGAATTGCAATCCTGCCAAAGAACAATAAAAGTCTTAAAAAGTAAATGTAATTTAGTTTGGGTGGATGTGTTTAGAGATCTGGGGAGATAGAGGTGAATGGGAGCATGCACTGATAGCATGGCGAACCTCCTGAATTAGGACCCGCTTCTTTCTTCTTTACGTTCTGCTTCTTTACGTTCAATATTCTCTGTTAAAGTTTCTTTTTTATGTACTCTTTGTTTAATATTTTCTATACATTTATTATATTAATTTATGTCATATTTATATCTTATTATCGTGTATATTAGTTGTATATACATGTGTGGTCACATGTTCTCTTAGGTCCTTTGTACTTTGTGGGTGGTTCCCCAAGAGGCGGGGCCACCTGTCTGTCTTTGTGTGGACACACCCCCAGCTCAATAAAGGCTGAGGAGACCCACTGGTCAAATGTGGTTCATTTGAATGTGCTTGGTGGTTTTGGTGAGTTCTATTGATTATTGTGCTTTTGTGAATTTTCTGCATTGCTGATCTTTGCTTTGTTTTTTGACTGTTTGTGTTTTTGGGACTTTGTCTGTTTTGGGCTTGCCTATGTCATGCATCCTCCACTTTACATTTTGTGCCCCTTTGTAGTTTGGAGCATTTTTTTACAATATATATTTTTTTTTTTTATAAAGAATCTTCTTCTGCCCTTAATGTATACAAACCAACATCTGACAGATCTTTCCTCTTGTTAGGGCATTTTGGTGCAGTTTGGCAAAACTTTATGATTAGGTACTCCCAGGTTCATGACAGACATCTCAGTAGAATGTAAAATGTTTTTAAAGTAAACTTCAAATGGTGGTGCAGTGGTAGTGCTGCTGCCATGCAGAAGTTCACATCCTGGGTTCTCTCTGTGTCTGCGTGGGTTTCCTCCTACAGTACAAAGACATGCAATTTAGCTAAGTAAGCAACACTAAATTGGTCCGTGTGTGTGTGTGTGTGTGTTTGCACTGTGGTGCCCTGTCCAGGGTTTGTTCTTGGCTTGCCCCCTATGCTACCTGAAATGGGCCCCAGCACCCTGGTCAGCATTGATATGGTTCACGAAAGACATGACTTCAAATTTTTGAAGGTGAAAAATGAACTTATATAACAAAACAACAAAAGGGAGGAAATAAAGATAAAAAAGAAACATTGAAATGGCAGGAAAAATATAATGAGAAAATGAATCAGTAATAGACATAATGAATGAGTTAAACCGGGGGCTGTCAAACTTAATTAGAACAAATGCATATAATGAATGTTTGAATTATTTATACAGCCCACCAATCCCTCATAATTTACTTTGTGGCTTCATATTTAATAAATCTAAAAACAGTTTGATTTAGTATATGAGATGAAAAGCAACTCCAAATCTACTGCCGACAATTGGTGAAAGTTTATTTTAAACATTACTGAAACAGACAACGGTTCCTCAGGCCACATGAGGTGAATGGCTGCTCAAGATGTGAGAGTTCCTTCTAAATGTTTTTGCATCACTTCTTAATTGCATTCTAAAAAGAGAAGATTGATTTACAAAATGGATGGATGAATGACATATTCTTTGGTTGGGGAAAGCCTAGTTTTTAACAGTTATCTAAATTAACCAAAAGTTAAAACCTACACAGAGAATAACGAGAGCACAAATCCACACAGTGATGAATGTTAAAGCATGGCAGTTTTAAATTCACATCATAATGTGTAAATGTTAAAAAGAAAGAAAATGTTGAAAAGATAAAGTATGCCAGTTATAAGACATAAAAATCAGGATAGAAGAGAATATTCTAGTAGTTCAGTGACCAGCGGGTTCAGGACCTGCTGTTTCTCTTGTACAGAGCACACACTTCAAAGGCATTCACTGCCCCGAGAAAGCAGACCAGCTTGATACGCTGTTAAGTGGGGGCATTAGCTTTGATCCTCAATGTGCCAAAAAGGCATTTTTTTCGTAAAGAAATAAAAAAATTAAATAAAGATAAAATGATAAAATGATTAGAGAAGGTGAGATTTTTACCGAGGCTTATATCTTAAGACATTTATTATAATAACTAGTTATTTTGCTAGAAATTTTAATTTGGGACTCTGGAGGCTGGGCTGGTGGGAAGGGGGCTTTGAGCTATTCCCTAATCCAAATGATACCCTCCTTAGCATTACAGTTTTTCTGAAAAAATCATGTAAAAAGTGTTGCATTTTTTGTCTTGAAAAATGATATTTTTATTAAATATCATCGTTCTACTGTAAAACGTGCAAAACTCTAAAAGTACAAAGTCAGAAGTGTAGAAAGTATAATAATGATATAAATAATAATAATAATGAATAATAATACTACTAATAACAATATGAACAGCACACTGCACACATGTGAATGAGTGTCAATTTCGGATTCCCAGAATCACTTTTGGTTTCACTAGCTGTTTCAGACAGTCATCATTGCTGATGAAAGGCGTTTCTTACGAGACGCCATTATGATGCTAGGAGAAGAAGCATCTGCACAGTTGTTCAGGTAATGCTCAGGCCTGACACTTTTGCAAGATATGTCTCTACTGTTGCCCAAGTAAAACTCTGGACTACCGCTGTTGGCACTTTTACAGCCCGAGTAATCCTTGAGTTTTACACGAGATACGTCTATACCATTACCCAAGTGATACTCAGGACTAACGCTTTGTAGAACTTGAACCCTGTACACAGACAGACACGGACTCAGAATGTCTAAAAGCACACACGTTTATTTCTGCTTTACTTCCTGCGCACAACACTGTGCACCAAACAGCTACACTAACTCAGTTCCTTTCCTCCTAAGCTTCGTCCACCTTCCAGCCGACTCTGGCCTCCTGAAAGGAGTGAGGTGGCCTCCTTTATAGTGCACCCAGGAAGTGCTCCAGGTGTCCCCCGATTGACATCCGGCAGCACTTCTGGGTGTGGCAGAAGTGCTGCATTGGAACTCAGCTCCTCTTCTGGCAGCACTTCCGGGTGTGGCGGAAGTGCTGTATGCCCAGACTCCGGAGCTGTCCAGGCGTCCCCTGGTGGTGGCCACGGACCCCCGATGGTTTGAGCTTCTGAGCTCCAATTCTGTGGCCTTGATGTAAACCAAGGGGACTGCCCTCTCATGTCCCAGGACAGGTACTGCTGATAGTATGTCCATTCCCCCGGTCCTCTCTACAAAAGGGCGTCTCATCCTGGCAAGATCCCCAGCCATCCATCACAGCTTTTAGCACTGTTTTTACAGCCTGAGTCTAACGCTAAGGAGGTTAAGGATCTGAAAATAAGTAAAAGTAAAAATTATCCATCCATCCATCCATTCTCCAACCCGTTGAATCCGAACACAGGGTCACGGGGGTCTGCTGGAGCCAATCCCAGCCAACACAGGGCACAAGGCAGGGAACCAATCCCGGGCAGGGTGCCAACCCACCGCAGGACACACACAAACACACCCACACAACAAGCACACACTAGGGCCAATTTAGAATTGCCAATCCACCTAACCTGCATGTCTTTGGACTGTGGGAGGAAACCGGAGCGCCCGGAGGAAACCCACGCAGACACGGGGAGAACATGCAAACTCCACGCAGGGTGGACCCAGGAAGCGAACCCAGGTCTCCTAACTGCGAGGCAGCAGCACTACCACTGCGCCACTATTTAAAAAAATATATAAACTGAACAGAAGGATACACAAGATTCCATGCACCAATTGTCATGCTGATCCACTTGCAGATCCTACTGTGTAGCACTTCTACTTCCAGCCACCTTTGCTCTTACTTTACAGCTTTCTCTCCTCCTGATACCGTGTAGTGGGAAAGTGGGAACCAGACTACACACTGGGTGTCTTGTAGTTCAGGACTGATAGTGATCAGAGATAAGAAATGTTAGATAGGGAGACTCAGACACAAAATAGTTGAATTTCAAAAGAAAAGTGGTCTTTTATTTACAGGTGCGTGTCAAAATAGGGTCAGGGGTTCTTTTTATACAGTCCTCTCCTGAACTGACATAACTGTCCCAAAAAAAAGTGAAACTGTACAATATTTATAATAAGTATGGCAAGTCCCCCAAAAGAAACAAGAACGATTCCGGTATATACAGCAATATTGACAGTCTTCCTCAGTAAAAATACAGACAGGACGATACTACTCAAAAACACAGGCCTTCCAATAGTATGATCCACAGCAAATATTTACAAAGAGAAAAATCAGTGTATATACAAAAGAACACAAAGTGCACTACAAACCCAATTCATTGAAATACCTCCAACAAAACTGTAGTATAATTAGAAGATACTGTATTTATAAATATACACAAAGAAAATATATAAAAAAAATAAGGCACAAGCCACTGTGTTTGATACACTTTAAAGGCTCAGCTACATCAAACTCTCACCACTACAACTTGGTCAAAAAAATGACCGCTACAGACAGGCAGTGCCTTTTATATTTAGTGCCATTTTGCTGACCAATCCTGAAGCTCTGCGTCACCTTCTAACCAATCGTTCACACATCACTTTGCACTCACATCTGCAAGGCCTCTATTAAATTACAAGCAGCCTCGCACACACACACGAGAATCAAGTCTAATCTGTATCGAAAATAAATTAATACATCTCTTTCTAATTAATTAATTAATTCATCTCCGGCGCCGCCGAGAGTGGCAGCCTTTTCAGCAGCTCCGTGTATGACTGTATATGTATGTGTACTTTTCTACTTTTATTTTTCTATTTTTATTTATTGATCACTCCTATTACTTTATTTTATGTGGATTCGTTCCCTGGACACACTTACTTTTTGTGAATTTCCCATTGGGATTAATAAAGTATCTATCTATCTATCTATCTATCTATCTATCTATCTATCTATCTATCTAATCCTATGGTTAGCTTAACCTCTGGGATCCCTTTAACTTTCCGTGGTAACCTAAACTAAACACTTCACACTTCTTTTCTTACTTCTGTAGAGGGTGGATGACGAACTGCTAGCCAGGACCCAAACTCATGTGAAGCCATACAGGGCAGCCAGACTGCCAGTGCCCTGCCACCTTGCACCACTGAAGCAGCACTAAAACTCTTCCGAAAGTATTGTCTTGTTTTCTTGTCTGCTGAACAAGAACAGTAAATGACTCTATTTTTGTTCTCCTTTCCTTGAAAATGCAGCTATTAAAAAAGTTTTTTTTTTCTTTATTTTGGTAATGCCCAGGTAGGTGCGTTACCACATGCCTTCCTCTGGCCTGTTTTTCTCCTGCCAGTCGAAGAAATGCCCCCAAACTCTTCTCCTGATTGTTGTGATGCTCAAAAACTGCAAGAAGGTGTGAGGCCTTGAAAATGTAGCCATAAAGCGGGCTAGAATCCTCACCGGTATGCCCAGATAAGGCAACACTCCAACTCTACTAGCTGATTTTGGCCTACATAAGCCTAAAAGGGGTTTTGGATTCAAAATGTTCAAGATATACTTGGTTGTCCTAAAATATACAACAATTAGAAACCATAAAAACTCTAGCTGCTATAGATAATCCAAAATTAGATTATTTATAGAAGATTTTTATTGATAGAAGGAACAAAATAGTGAAAATAGCAAAATGGCAAACAAGTCTTAAATCCAAGATAAAAGACAATATACACAAAAATAAACTCCTAATCACATTCAATGAACCACTGCTGAATATTCAGCTCAGGAGAATAAGGCTCCATTCACACCTAATGGACTCAAGCAAGAACAAAGACCTATAATTCAAGGGATGACAACCAAGGTGGACAGAAGAACTCGCCTATTAGGAGACACTGAACAAAGTGGTCATTGCCCATTCTTCTAGGTTTTAGTGGCACACCAGGCCTGTTAAGGAAGCAGACGTAACAGACATCTAACTGCACAAAACCCCCACTCGCATTCCAAACTGAGTGATGGAACTCCAGCTTGTAAATCAAGATCTGCCAGGACTTCATCTAATAATAAAAGTGTAAATCAGAGGTGACCTCTGCAGATCACTTGAGTCAGAAGGCGCAAAATGGACTCAAGCAAGAACAAAGACCTATAATTCAAGGGATGACAACTGAGGTGGACAGAAGAACTTGCCTATTAGAAGACACTGATTTTCTACCTGGAAGTGACATTAATCCAATAAGGAGAAGGTTCTACATTCCTTTAAAACCAGAAAGTAAGTGAGAAGAAATGGAAAGAAGCAAAGAGAGGAGAGAATGGACATTCACTGAACTCCCTAGGGATTCTCTCAGGGAAGGGGAACTCTCCAAAATGACTGAGAACATCTGAATTCTATCTCTGAACCTAAACGCCATGAGATGCAGAATGGTGCAGAATCACACAGTAAAACAAGGGCTTAGTTAAAATAAGTGCTTAATCATATTATATACTTTCTGTGCATACTAAATTCTACTTATCCATTGTGGTTGTATATAAATTTATCCAGTGTGGCCAATAGAGGGAGTTCCAGCTGCCACAACCCAACACAGACAGACATAGGAGGCACAACTTCAAAGCACACACACTTTATTTTTCTTTTTCCCTTGTGAGAAACATTTTCCCCGTCTCCCACAAGCACAACACAACTCTCCCTTCTTCTTCTTCTCTTTCTCTTTTCCTTCTCCTCTGGGCAAGCTTCGTCTCCATCATCCTAACTCTGGCTCCCTGAGTAGTGGCTGCTGGCTTCTTTTATGAGGCACCTGGAAGTACTCCAGGTGCTTGTTGCCCTACTTCTGGCATCATTTCCAGGTGTAGTGGAAAAGCTGTTCCCCAGGACTCAGCAGCTGCTGCAGCACCCACTGGAGGTGCCCATGGATCACAACAGGGCTGTATCCAACTCCATGGAGCCCTGTGGGAGTCCGAGGCACCGCTGCAACTCAGGGGGCCTGCCATCTAGTGCTCTGGGGAAGGTATTGCTGTGACCATGCTTCCTCCCCCAGTCCTTACAGCGTGGGGGCATGCAGGCTGGGCAAGGGCCCGGCCATCCGCTACACCAGTAAATATTCATGTACATATATTTCCATATGAGTCACCAATGGCCTCAATGCAAGCGTCAACACTGTTGGTATCTTATGGGGAGAACAATTGGACTCTGTGCATGAGCTCTCATCTGTAATCACAGACGTGGAGGATGCACTACTGGTTACACTTCAGCTTGAGTTTACAAAATCCATAAAATGTTAACTGTGTTTTATTATGATATATAACTGAACAAAACAGGGGAATCAATAATAAATCAGATGAATAAAAACAGTTTTAAGGTCATACAAATTCTCTTGGGGTTTAAATAAAGTACACATTTGTAAGCAACAAGCGTTGGCTTGATTTTGTTTTTTTCTCCTTTACTCAAATCTTCTGTGCAGAAAATGGTAAAACTTGCAATAATCCTCATGCATTGTACATGTAATTTAAATTTTCTACCAGGTATCCTAAAATTGTGATGTTCCACTTGAAAATGAACAAAAAAAGACCCCAAACACAGCCTGTGTTCATTTTTCTTTTTACTCTTTGCTTACTTTTTCCTTTCTTATTATGGATTCATCCATCCATTTTCCAACCTGCTGAATCCGAACACAGGGTCACGGGGGTCTGCTGGAGCCAATCCTAGCCAACACAGGGCACAAGGCAGGAACCAATCCCGGGCAGGGTGCCAACCCACCGCAGGACACACACAAACACACCCACACACCAAGCACACACTAGGGCCAATTTAGAATCGCCAATCCACCTAACCAGCATGTCTTTGGACTGTGGGAGGAAATCGGAGCGCCCGGAGGAAACCCACGCAGACACGGGGAGAACATGCAAACTCCACGTAGGGAGGACCCGGGAAGCGAACCCAGGTCCCCAGGTCTCCTAACTGCGAGGCAGCAGCGCTACCCACTGCGCCACCGTGCCACCCTCTTATTATGGATTTGCTCCCAAAATTGAAAAACACCAAATTACACTAAAGAAATAAGTAAATAGCAACTTATTGTACTAGGACATTTCTTTACAAAGAAACACATTTTGAGCTCTTTGCACAGCCTTTAGTCCCTGAAAAGACTTCAAACACAAAGAAGTATTTTCATTTGGTTTTAATGGAGAATAATAATTTAATTGGCACTAAATAGTGAAACAACAATCAACAAAACCTTCTCATTAGTTTCGAAGTGACAGAAGATGTCTAATGAATAAGCTTTTGATGAATTGTCTCTCTATTTCAATACTGGGTACCAGGGAAGATTTTTAACAAGATGTTACTAAGTGATTTACTGTAATTAAAATGCATTCATTTAGTTTATCTAATGAGAAAAACAAGGCTTTAAAAAAGCGGATTAAGAATGCGTACAGTATATGTGACTGTCTGCTGTAATGGAAATGAGCAGCCGGGGTTGAAACTGTGATGTGGACTCACTTAGCTGTCACTTCCAATGCGGCCATTGTATTTTTATTTTTATTCTTGAAATTCAATTCTAGTTTATGAAGAAAGAGACTTTTATCCATAATATGCAATTCATCTTGAGCATAACCAGGGTGAAAAGGCAAATTTGTAAAACTGGCTGCTTTCATAGTAATTATTAAGCTGCCATTCAAGACTCGTTTGAGCCTTAGGATTTGAACTTTGATTTTATAGTTTCCAGTGCTTTTTTTTCTAAAGTTTCCCATTTTGTTTAACACACTTTTAATGGCTTTTGTTCTGTCTCTCCACATCTTCCCTGCTTGTTATTTTGCACTTGTAGTAATAAAATTTCTTCTTTGTGGACAATATCACCACATCATCCACCAGCCTTGCTGTGGTGTCCAAAGGTATAAGAGTGACAGCACCTTTGAAGCATAACAGGAATGAAGCAGACTGTGGACATACTGGGCTGCTGTCACCCATTGTACTGGTCAGTGCACTTTAAAGATTTAGGTGGGCGGAACCCATTTCTGAAATTGGAATTTCTCTACCACACATTTCTGTGTGATATTAACTTTAGTGAAATAAAAATCTAAATTTTCTTAAAGGTATGTTATGTTTGTTTAGTGACGTAAGAATGTTTCATTGCTCAGAATATTATTTGAAGAATGTGTTGAGCTGAAAAATGGCAGCCATTTATTTGTTACACATTTTTCCTTCTCTCTTCTTCTTATTCCTTCAAATTAGCCAGGGATATATACTACATTTACAGTGCCCTCTACAATCTTTGGGGACAAAGATCCATTTTTCCTTGATTTACCCCTCTGTGCCACGGTTTAAAATCAGAAATCAAACAATCTGGACGTGATTAAAGTGCACATTGCAGACTTTCATTTAAGGGGATTTGCATATATTTTGGTCACAGTATGTAGAAATGAAGATCATTTCATTTTTAATGTTATGCTTTTGTGGAATATGTTGCATGCATGCACAATGAAAACAGACCGTTTTTGCTACATTTGTGGGGATTTACCTTAACAGCACATGCAAAAGTCACCTACACTACTTGTGAAAAAAGTCTGTGATCTTTATTTCGATTGCAGAGCTGGTGATCAAGGATAAAGTTTGGGCCCAATTTAATTTAAATGTTTCTTTCTCAAAAACTGAATGTGATGGAGCAATTCTGTTGCTAGTGTCATCGAGCGAGGAACACAAACATCCATCAAAGAAATATTGGGCAACCAGCCTGGTTTGCCCCCTTTAATAACTAATAAGTCCAACAAAATAAACAGGCAAACAGTAGCGCAAACAACAAAAGCAAAAGAAGGCAATATCTATCACCTGGTAAGGTTTGATATCAATACAGGGCTCTGTAGAGTGGTCACAGTGTCAGGTTGGAGCTAAGTCTGACGATCATCTCCTTCCAGCCCTGCCGGGATCATCTCAGTTTTATAATTGCTGGACCAGAAGGGAAAATGTCATTTGGCCTCAATGGGCAGTTTCTCTGACAATACCATCAGTGGCAGTGACCCCCTCATGTCCCCGAGTAGCAGTGTTCTGATGAGCCCTGAAGGTGACTTCTGACATGCATGATAGACACCAGATTTTGATTCAGCACCCTCAAATCTAAAGAGAACACCTAAAACCAGTGCTATTAGTGACAACCCAATGATTCAAGTAAACCCACAAACAAAAAAAAAAAAATAGAAATAACTGAATTGTTTCATGACCACTGAAGTGCATGCCATTGACCCAGAAAAATGGTATTTGCTATATATAACCCCCCATCCCATCCCCCATCTTCATCATCTACAACCTTGTAGCAGTGCCAATGCATGGACTACAACTCCCATCAGTCTGCTGAGGATGATTTGAGGACAGCTTGATCAGCATTCACAAAGTTTAAATAGAAACAACAAAAAGTGAGATAAAGTCCATAGCTGCAGTCTTTTGTTCCTCAACTCATTTGGATAGCAATTTAATTTCCACACCAGATTAAACCTTTTTTACTAGGAGTGTCTTTTCATCTTATTTAGCAAAATTGGATTTCCAAAAGACACTTTTCCCTAATTATTTTCATATGGAGCCCATTTTGAGAAATGTAGGGGTCCAAAAGTGTTGTTACGTTGTTGCCAATCCCATAAGGAGCAATGTCCATCCATCCATTTTCCAACCCGCTGAATCCGAACACAGGGTCACGGGGGTCTGCTGGAGCCAATCCCAGCCAACACAGGGCACAAGGCAGGAACCAATCCCGGGCAGGGCGCCAATCCACTGCAGCCATAAGGAGCAATGTTCCTGTTCTAAATGTAATATAATAGAACATAATATTTTCTATTATTTTTACAAGATCTATCAGCTCGTTTTGGGGGTTTCTTGAGTAATTCTATTAATCTGAAATTAGTTTTCTGAATTAAAATTTATTTCCATCCATCCATTTTCCAACCCGCTGAAACCGAACACAGGGCCACGGGGGTCTGCTGGAGCCAATCCCAGCCAACACAGGGCACAAGGCAGGAAACAATCCTGGGCAGGGTGCCAACCCACCGCAGGACACACACAAACACACCCACACACCAAGCACACACTAGGGCCAATTTAGAATCTCCAATCCACCAAACCTGCATGTCTTTGGACTGTGGGAGGAAACCGGAGTGCCCGGAGGAAACCCACGCAGACACGGGGAGAACATGCAAACTCCACGCAGGGAGGACCCGGGAAACGAACCCGGGTCCCCAGGTCTCCCAACTGTGAGGCAGCAGCGTTACCCACTGCACCACCGTGCCGCCCAAAATTTATTTCCATTTTTGTTATTTATTTTGAGCTGTTTTCACTTCAGTTTTTGTTTATTCATGATCGTTGCTATTTTGAATTCCCATCGTATGGGCAGCAACGCCTGTTGTCAGGGGCGTGTCCTCAGAGGTTGTGACCTCCAGTTAACATCGCAGTGGGTGAAAAGGTTATCTTTGGAAGCAGTTTGTGAATTCCTTCTGTGCCTTGAAACTCTATTACTTTTGCTTTCCTAGTTTTTGGCTTAGCATTAATTCCAGACTTTGATTCATATCTCATGAGTTGGCTTTGGTATCAGTGTGGCAGCTTTCTCTTCATGTTTGCACTATTTTTTTTTGTTTTGTTTTTTTCACTTCACTTTTTAATCCTAGTTACGACTTAAATATTCTGGCTAGCTTGTCTCACACAATCCTTTCTTTCTTTCCACTACAAGAAAACTTTAAAAACTCCAAAAATAACTTTTTTGTGAAATTGCATGCAAAAAAGTTTTAGTGTGACAGGAAACTCAGTTGTTTTGCTCATTATTACCTAACATATATTGTGATGATACATCATACATAAGCTATGGAGTGAAATTCAGGATATTGGACAAGGACAGTGGCAGTCCGGAGCACGTTGGTGTTCAAATAGGAATTACACTGTACTGTGGTCATGTGACAATATATCTGAAATGAGATAATAACACCACATTTTTAATCAAAGCAAACTAAAAAATTTTTTGAAATAGCTAGCGCTATCATATTCCTGCATATCTTTGCTAAATGATAAGCCACAATGAAACAGAATGAAGCATGTTTTTGTGTTTTTTTTTATATCAAATGCTAAGCAGCCATTCATAATATGGTAAAAAGAGAACAATTGAGGATTGTGTTAATAACTTTTACTGTTTCTTTTCAGGATATCTTTACTTAAATCATTTTTATTAGGCAGTTATAATTTAAGGCTTTGATGCCAGCACATTGATTGGTAGCAATTTTAAATCCATATTCAACAAATCAGCTCTGATTCATCTTTGTAATATTACTGAATAAAACCACTGGTGCTGCCTCCTATAATAATATGGAGTTCTATACCGATGTGAGTGAACCCACTGCAGATGTTTTCCTCTGCCCTTGAAGACCAATACTTCATTACAACACCTTTGACCTTCTTCCTGCTTACCAAAACTTGGACCACAATTCCTGGTATGGATTTCCTATTCTTGTGCGGTGACTATTACAGAACTCAAAATAATTTTTTGATGTGTATTTCAGTTGAATTCCTGTTGCGACTTCATTTTTCCCAGTTGCATTAATTTAAAGTCGATGGGTTCAGATTCCAAACGTATATTGAACATTTTATTGAAGGAAGTTAAATGAAAAAGAAATAAATATTTTTGATATAAATTGAAAATGAAGAAAGGGATGTAGAAATGTTTAAAAAGTTAAGTTTCTTATGTTTCCAATAGCAAGCTGCAGTTACAAAATTTGAACCACTTTTTTGAACTAGGTATTTTTAAATACATTCAAAAAGACAAACTTCACTGGCAGAGATCCATACTCACACAAAAACACAATGACTAAACCTAAGCTTTTTAAGAAAGCACATTAGAACATTAGAATGTGCCAAATTTAGACAGCATGTGCTTTTTCTAAAACTAACCAAGCTTACTATACATGAAATAATACAAGCAAAAAAATGGCCCCGTCCTCTAGAAAGATCTCAATGTTGGCTTTTCAAAAGAGTTAATGAAGTCCTCATGGCCTTTAAACACCACCACAAGTTAGATTGTGATGAACTGGGTCATCTCCACAATCCCTGGTAGTTCCAGGAGCCTCTCAAACCCATAAGCATTGAAGGTCATATCCTGAGATGAGCCGGGCAAATGAGGACACAACACACCCTCAGCAAGTGGTTGGTGCAAAAGTGTTTTGTGCTTTAATTAAAATCCAAGCAGAAAAGTGTTCAAAAAGTACAGTGCACAAAAGTCTTCCATAAACAAATAAACAATCCCATAAAATCTGAGTGTTCAGTACACGTTAAAAGCAATAAATAATTCCATTAAAAGCGAAGTTAAAAATCACGACAGGAAACCGTTCTTTAAAAATGCACAAGCCCTGCTGCGTCCTTCTAAAAAATGACGTCTCTTCTATGTAGCCCGAATGGGATCCTGCAGTCAGAGGAAACATCCTCCCGACAGGCATGGCCATCCCTTAAAATTCAGGCTTGGGTCTCTGTTGCCATCTGAGGCTCCCAACAGTGTGACTCCCTCTGCCCTTCCTCTGCTTTACGCGGAAGCCCAATTCAGCAATGGGTCACTCCAGCAAACTGAAGACGCTCTACTGGAGGAACCCTCTCATTCCTTCCTCTCTAACATCCATCTCTCTTTCTGTTTCTTGTCTCTTTTTTCTTCCCCTCTCTGTTGTGCCGTTATACTGGACGATTACGTGCAGGTATGTCTACTCCGACGTGTAAATGAGGCGCCTGACTGATCCACTCGCATTTGCATGTGAATGCAGAATCAGCCAAGCACCCCAATTAACCCTGTAGTAACATGTGCTCACACTTACCTGCACTCGATTGGAGCTTGCATGGTTCAGGACGCGATTATTTATTTAAAATTCTTGCTTCTTCACAGACTTCATATAACATGGATTTGGCTCTAGGATTAAGTGCACCACTGAACGTCCTGGGGCTGACCGTTTAAAGCTCCAGATTGCAGACAGAGGTATGTCTATGCTCCATAATAAATGGCCAGGCAACCTTGCCAGCTTTCCTACTCTAATATGGCCACTTGGCATTGAGGCCACTGGAAAATGGCAATGGTGGATTATGGTTAATCTTGAAGCTCCTGATGCACAGTTCTTGTGATTTGTTTCTTACTTTCAGAGGTAGTTTGACACTTTGTTGTGAGTGATGCAACAGAGGATAGATGAAAACTCCACATCATGTCACTTGCAGAAATTCGCAGATGATTCTGCACTTAATTGGTAAGGGAGATGAGACACAAGAGAGGAGTCAGGTGGAGAACTTTATTTCTTGGGGCAAAGAGAATTGGCTGCACCTTAATATCTGCAAAACCAAGGAACTGCTTATTGACTTTCACTGCACCAAAGAGCCTCTATGTCCAGTCACTGTTCAAGGAGTGGATGTAGAGGTGGTGCACTCCTACAACTATTTGGGGGTCTACATCAGTGGCAAGTTGGACTGGTCTCATAACACAGAGAAACTACAGAATATAAGAATATTTAACTTAGGAAGTGACATCCTTCAAGAGATGGCCACCAAATCAACAAGCTTATTAAAATGGTCCCCTCAGTTCTGGGACACACTCTGGACCCCCTGGAGAACTTAGCAAAGGAGAGAATTAAAACAAAACACAACAATTATGAACAGCACTGCACATCCTCTCTCTTGACACAGAAACACTGATGACTTTTAGCCAATGAATCATTCAGTATAAGTGTGTCAAGAATTGCTACAGGGGATCCTTTATACCAATAGCAATATACCTAAATAATGTCTCTCTGGGACTGGGACTGTCAAGTCAGATGTTTTCTTTCTTTTAAAATTTCTCTTCTTTTTTAGCTTTGTTTGTTTAGACCATAGCATATCTATCTATCTATCTATCTATCTATCTATCTATCTATCTATCTATCTATCTATCTATCTATCTATCTATCTATCTATCTATCTATCTATCTATCTATCTATCTATCTATCTATCTATCTATCTATCTATCTATCTATCTATCTATCTATCTATCTATCTATCTATCTAATAGTTAAACGATCTGGACTGTGCCTAATAGGGCAGGCAGAAGGGATATGTAATTGATAACAGGTATTCACCATTCTGTCACTAACTCGACACTAAATGCTATGCTGTAGTGAGTTGAACAGAATAGGGTAACTTACTTGGCAATTTTTCTAAAACTAATTGAAGTTTTTAAGATCCTAGGATTTAAGTGAAGTTTCTTGAATGGCATATAGGAAAGTTCAAAGAGTCTCTTTATTAAGAGAGCTTTATAAATGCAGAAGCACCAGCCTATGATGCCTATATGTGGGAGTTACAAAACAAAGCAATTACAGAATTTGAAATGTATACTTGAAAGACACAGAGATAGCAGGAAAAAAGACGTTTTTAGAAGTCTATGAAACCAGTGCAATAAATGACATTTCTACTTGTGTGTCCTTCACAGAGAATAGATGATGTTGGTTACATTCTTTATGCATGCTGCATCCTTCAAATACAAGGACATTTTTATTCTTTAAGCACAGAATGGAATGCAAATGTCAGAAGTTAAAGTATAATAATATAATGAGAAAATATATATATATGGTCACACACGTGCGCATGGGAGGCAGCTAAAGGGCTTGAGTAAGGGCAGTTCCGAGTCAGACCGGGATGTGGCAGAGTACACTGATTCTTTTTCTCCCGTTCCTGCATATCATTCACGGGAGATTCCACCTGCCCTCTTGACATCACTTCCGGGTCTGAGCCTATGGAAGAAGACCTTGCCGGCTCCAGCCCTGGCCCCTGTGATGTCACGTCCGGGCTCGAGCCTATGGTTGAAGACCCTTATGAGCCCGACCCCTTTGATCTCACTTCCTGTCTTCCCCTTTAAAAGCCTCCACCTTTATCCTATTCCCACAGTTCTGTTTTGGACTTGGTTTTGTGCACAGCAGTGCTGTGTAACATTTTTATGATTTTGCAGCCTGGATACCAATTATCACGGTGGCGCAGTGGTAGCGCTGCTGCCTCGCAGTTAGGAGACCCGGGTTCGCTTCCCGGGTCCTCCCTGCGTGGAGTTTGCATGTTCTCCCCGTGTCTGCGTGGGTTTCCTCCGGGCGCTCCGGTTTCCTCCCACAGTCCAAAGACATGCAGGTTAGGTGGATTGGCGATTCTAAATTGGCCCTAGTGTGTGCTTGGTGTGTGGGTGTGTTTGTGTGTGTCCTGCGGTGGGTTGGCACCCTGCCCGGGATTGGTTCCTGCCTTGTGCCCTGTGTTGGCTGGGATTGGCTCCAGCAGACCCCCGTGACCCTGTGTTCGGATTCAGCGGGTTGGAAAATGGATGGATGGATGGATGGATGGATACCAATTATACAGGTGGCTGCCCCAAACCTTGCTATGACTTGTGGTCAAGTTTGTGACAATATACAATATATTTATATATATAAAGGTGCAAAAAAAAAAAAAAGATGGCACAGAAGATGGTATGTGAGACTTTTAAAATGTATCATGTATTACTTTGAGGAATATGCAACACTTGAATATCAAAGCACCACGAATGCATTTGTATGTCGGCATTTTGCTTCATCACATCGAACCATTCATTAAACATCAAGGCACGCACATTGATCCCGGAGGATCCTAAAAGCGGCTGGAGTAGCAAGAAATTCAGGGTTTGAATATGGAGAGTTATGACGATATTCCAGAAGAAGATGACTTGACTGCATTTGGATAAATATATATTGTTGTACATGAATAAATATAAGATATCCCCTGAAAATAAGCCCTAGTGCATCTTTTGGAGCACAATTTAATATAAGACCCGGTTTTATTTTCGGGGAAACATGGTACCAGTAATTAAATGGTAGAATCAAGTCCCAACTTATCCACGGAGGATCTTATATACGATAATCCAATTATTTTTAAATTAATGGGTCTAATGCGAAAGTAGTTTCAGCCTTTCATGATTCAGTGTTGCTTGCCTGGGTGTCTGTGCTGCTTGTTTTTAATTGTCATTATTAAGATACAATGAAGGGAGCAAACTGCACCGAGAAAGGATAAAATATAATGAAAGCAACAAAAGAGAGTTAAGTATTTAAATCTATAGCAAAAACGGAAATATTTCTAAATGTCTTATACATGTAAAATCATGCTGCTGTGCTTTCTTAATGTAGAATAAAAGAAGAGAAAAAAAATACCAGCTAATTAATTGAGCTCAATGTTATCAGCTATTGTCACTGATTATGAATCTGGTTGAAGCAAAAACCTGAAGCCACAGTGGACCCCCAGGACGGAGTTTGAGAACCCCCTCTGGCTTAGTACATTTAATTTTTTTTACCAAACTTAGTTTTCTAACTTCTACATTGTTCCCAAAGACAGAATCTGGGAAATAACAGTTCAGCCCAGAATTAATTAGCCCAGAAGTCCAATTAAAAATAAATGCTGCTTGGAACAAAAACCTGCAGCCACAGTGGGTCCCCAGGACCGAGTTTGGGAATCCCTGATATAGTAGATTTATTTTTATTCTTACCTAATTTAATGTGTTTTCCTTTTCATGCATCACTTCTTTTGAGATCATGTAAAGCACTCTGAGCTATGACCTGTGTATAGAAATGTGCAATAGAAATAAATGTTGTTGTTGCAATGGAGAAAGTGGCTGGAATGATAACCTGCAGCTACAGATCCCTTCAGAAATTGACTCTGATACCATTGATCTTTGTGACTTTGGCATGAGGTAAATTCCATTACAATTTAGAAGCAAAACTTTTTCAGAAATAGGTTTATCTTTGTTTTATTTGCTTTAAAAGCAAATAAAAAAATCTCATCGTAGTTTAAATCCCACAGTTGCCTCACTGCTAGACCTCTGACAATCAGGTAATCCAAGAATGACTGATGTGTTATATCATTCATGTAAAGTGCCTAGAAAAGATTAAATATCCTGTATAAAATAAGTATTGATTTATTTATGAAAAAAGCCAAAAATCAATATGACATGCAGCAAAAACGGGCCATCCAGTTAAAGGCTGGCAACTGGGGTAGCTAAGAAATGGATTGGCATAAAAACAAATAGCAAGGGACCCCGGGGCCAGAGTTGTTCTAGAGAATTCCCATTGATGCACAATGTCTTTAAAAGCCCTGAAGGTACAAAATACATGAAGCGGGAACAGGAACGAATCTGAAACATTTTATTAATCTTTAGGGAAATTAAAGTGTTGGGATTTTCTCAGATGCCGTAATGTTGGTGGTTTACATTGTAAATGAAGCTGTAATCCCCTACAACAAAGGAGTTTAATTGCCAGGACCGAACAAGCAATTTGGTTTCAGGGTAAAGATTTACATTTTAGAATATTTATCTGAAAATATGATTTGTTTACTTAAAAACAAAAATCCTTCATTAGTCTTCATTCATGATTCATGCTTCACATTTATTTTTTACAGACATGTGAAGACAATTTACAGTAAGCACATTTCTATCTCTGTGTGAATTGCCTATCTGTTGCTCCATTTTTTTAATCTGACTAATCCAACTTGAGGTTCATGTGTAGCTGGAGACTGCTCCATCAGTTAATTAAAAATGAACCTTTAAGGATCTTGGTAACAAAGTAATCTGTGAGACTTCATGTGCACCTTTTAATATACTACTCATGGCAAATGCGTTTATCCTTCTGACATCTCTGACACTTGCAGCCCTGAAGTGGATTTGAGAATGTTATGCAATATTCAGAATGACTTAGATACATAATTCTTGATGAAAATTGTTTGAAAAATTCTCTCCAAACAAATTAAATACTTGTTATGCATGCATGTTAGAGGTCAAGGTGTGTAATAACCCGCCAGGGTGAGAGGAGGCGCTGTCGCTAACATTCTGCACTCCTTCTCTCCCTGCAGCTCTGACAAACTGCCCAGTGAGGGCACATAGCCACACCCCTTCCAGTTTCCCAGATATAAGACCTCCGGCTGCCCAGAAGGAGGCGTCTTTTTTGACCAGAGTGACCCACCGGAACCGTCCTGACTTACAGACCCTGAATGTGCGGCTATAGCCCAGACCTTTTTGTGAATGTGAGAAGCCTAGATGCTATGAGGCACTGTATTTTTGTTAAAACTTTCAGTTGAATTAAACGTGACGACCCAGTTGGCATCCCAAATTTTATTTTCTGTCATTCCTGCACTTGGCCACATATTTTTGGTTTATTGTATACATGTTAATGATTTATGTATTTTACATTTATCAGCTCCCCAGTTTATTTTTTGTCCTTTAATTATTGTAATGGATGGCTGGCATGGACTGGCATCCCAGCCAAGCCAGTTCAAGATTCCTTACCTGCACGGAAGGATGGCCCACCCTATAGGCAGAGTGCTCCATGCTGCAAACAGGAGATGGACAGGAATGAATATGCTGGCATCCTATATGGACTTGATAAAGGATCCTTAACTGGCTAGGATGCCAGTACAATGGAGGAACAGAGGGAGGCAGCTTACTTGGGTTATTTACTCCCCTGAAATGTTAGATGCTTTATAATGCACTGGTGAGGCCTCAGCTAGAATACTGTGTGCAGTTTTGGTCTCCAGGATACAAAACGGACATAACAGCATTGGAGGAAGTCCAGAGAAGCATGACTAGGCTTCTTCCATGGCTACAGGGGTTGAATCATGAGGAAAAATTAAAAGAACTGAGCCTTTACGGTTTAATCAAAAGAAGATCAAGAGGTGACATGATTCTTCTTCTTCTTTCAGCTGCTCCTGTTAGGGGTTGCCACATCAGATCATCTTCTTCCATACCGTCCTGTCTTCTGCATCTTGCTCTGTTATACCCACCACCTGCATGTCCTCTCTCACCACATCCATAAACCTTCTCTTAGGCCTTCCTCTTTTCCTCTCCCCTGGCAACTCTATCCTTACCATCCTTCTCCCAATATACTCAGCATCTCTCGTCAGCACATGTCCAAAACAGCGCAATCTCGCCTCTCTGAATTTGTCTCTCAACCGTCCAACCTGAGCTGACCCTCCAATGTCCTTGTTTCTAATCCTGTCCATCCTCATCACACCCAGTGCAAATCTTAACATCTTTAACTCTGCTTCCTCCAGCTCTGTCTCCTGCTTTCTGGTTAGTGCCACCGTCTCCAACCCGTATAACATAGCTGGTCTCACTACCGTCCTGTAGACCTTCCCTTTCACTCTTGCTGATACCTGTCTGTCACAAATTACTCCTGACACTCTTCTCCACCCATTCCACCCTGCCTGCACTCTCTTTTTCACCTCTCTTCCACAATCCCCATTACTCTGAATTGTTGATCCCAAGTATTTAAACTTATCCACCTTCACCAACTCTACTCTGTGCATCTTCACCATTTCACTGACCTCCCTCTCATTTACACACATGTATTCTGTCTTGTTCCTACTGACCTTCATTCCTCTCCTCTCTAGAGCATATCTCCACCTCTCCAGGGTCTCCTCAACCTGCTCCCTACTATCGCTACAAATCACAATGTCATCAGCAAACATCATAGTCCACGGGGACTCCTGTCTAATCTCATCTGTCAGCCTGTCCATCACCATTGCAAATAAGAAAGGGCTCAGAGCCAATCCCTGATGTAATCCCACCTCCAACTTGAATGCATCCATCACTCCTACCGCAGACCTCACCACTGTCACACTTCCCTCGTACATATCCTGTACAACTCTAACGTACTTCTCTGCCACTCCCGACTTCCTCATACAATACCACAGCTGCCCTTGAGGCACCCTGTCATATGCTTTCTCCAGGTCCACAAAGACACAATGCAACTCCTTCTGGCCTTCTCTATACTTCTCCGTCAACACCCTCAGAGCAAACATTGCATCTTTGGTGCTCTTGCATGAAACCATAGTGCTGCTCACTAATCATC
Organism: Erpetoichthys calabaricus; assembly: GCF_900747795.2. Classification (NCBI taxonomy): domain Eukaryota; kingdom Metazoa; phylum Chordata; class Cladistia; order Polypteriformes; family Polypteridae; genus Erpetoichthys; species Erpetoichthys calabaricus. The sequence continues at coordinate 229,939,050 of NC_041398.2, read as the reverse complement.
ACCTCACTTCTTAACCTAGCTTCCACTACTCGTTCCCATAACTTCATGTTGTAGCTCATCCATTTTATCCTCCTGTAGTTACTACATCTCTGCACATCCCCCTTATTCTTAAAAATCGGTACCAGTACAGTACACTTCTTCTCCACTCCTCGGGAATCAAGAGGTGACATGATTGAAGTGTTTCAGATATGAAGGGAATTACTCCAGTGGATCAAGAGTTTTATTTTAAAATGAGTTCATCAAGAACAGGGGGACAGAGTTGAAAACTTGTTAAGGGTAAATTTCACACAGACATTATAAAGTTTTTCTTTACACAAAGTACGATAGACACTTAGAATCAGCTACCAAGTAGTGTGGTAGACAGTAAGACTTTAGGGACTTTCAAAAATAGACCTGATGTTTTCTTAGAAGAATTAGGTGGATAGGACTTGCAAGCTTTGTTGGGCAGAATAACCTGTTCTGGTCTAGATTGTTCTAATGTTCTAATATTGTAATGGCAGCACCCTGGGTTATGGAACCTCTATGGATACCCATAGGGTATGTTGGGAAATGTAATCCTGTGGGGCTGCCCTGTTGGGTTCTGTGGTTGCAATCAGGGGGCACTGAAAGAATTAATGGTCTGTACTTCTTGGGACTCTGACATAATCCAGGAGTGCTTTCGCGGGACAGTGTCATGACACCAGAAGTACTCCTGGGTTCTGCATAAAATAACCGGCTGTTTCAGTACAATGGTGTTGGGCGAGAAGGTGGGTGATACTCACCAGGGAGAAGAGAAGAGAATACAAGAGAAGAGAAGAGAAGAGAAGAAAGAAGACTCATTCTGGTATTGTGTTGTATTATACAGAGAGAGAGAGACCTCTCAATGGTAGATTATAAAATAAATGTTCATGTTTCAACCCAGGACTGTGTTTGTGAGATTGTCTTTGGAGTCTGGGGATCAGTCACACTATTCAGCTGTTTTGCACTCTGTTTTCTTTACTTGCTCTTTTACTTTTTAGGCTCACGCGGCTCTATTTCATGTTCCTGAAAGTTCACTTAACTTGCAGCTTCATTTCACTTTGAATGCCTGTAGCACCTACAAAGGAATTCATTTCTAGTTTTACAGCTATATTTTCCATCAAGTCAAGTAATGTGGAATGATGATTTTTCTCAAAATTCATTCTCAAATTTCAAGGTAATATCTGATATAAAACTGTTAGAATTTTTTTTTAAACTGCAGCTTGTTTAAGTGAACATCATGCCCACTATATAATGTAATGAGGTATAATCCTGGAAAGAGACAGTGTCATGTTGTTAACCAACTAAAATACATAATTAGCAAGACAATTAAAGAAAAAAGTTTTCCAAAAGTGTTGCTTTAAAGTGCTATTAAGAAGGCTGTAGAAAATTTAAAACTGTAGGAATGGTCAATTTAGAGAGAAGAATAAAGAGAAGGGAAGAGACCACCATAGTGGAGAAGTAGTTTGGTTTTATGCCAGGGAGAGGAATAATTGATGCAGTCTTTGCATTGAGACAACTCATAGAAAAGTATCGAGAAGATCAGAAAGATTTGCATGTATTGTCTATTGATTTGGAGAAGGCTTATGATAGAGTGCCACATCAAGAGGTCTGGAGGTGCATGAGAAAGAAAGGAGGATTAGAGAAGTATGTGAGGATTGTTCAGGATATGAATGAGGGAGTGTAAAGAAGTATCCAGTTAGAGTAGGTTTACACCAGAGATTTTCTTGAAGTCCTTACCTCTTTGACATGTTTAGGAAGGTGATGAGTCATATGATAAATGACCAATTCCCACTGGTGCAGGCTTTTTGCTGATGACATTGTGTTGTGCACCATAAAAGAGAAAGTGGAGAGGAAGTTGGAAGAATGGAGATGGGCTTAAAAGTAGAGGGTTGCAGATAAATAGGAAGATGGAAGAATATATGAAGTTTAATGATGATCAGGATTTAGAAGTTAGCCTGCAGGGACAGCAATTGAAAAGAGCAGATACAGCTAAATATCTAGGATCAATAGTAGCCCCAGAGGGAAATTAGTTGTAGAGATAACTCATTGAGTGCTGTGTGGATGGAACAATTGGAAGAAGGTATCAGGAGTATTCTGTGATTGAAAGGATAAAGGTCAAGTTTATAAGAACAGTGGTAAGACCTGAAATGAAGGATTGAGTTGAGACATTGGCAGTAAAGGGAACACAGGAGAAGAAGTTAGATGTGACAGAAATGAGAATGTTGAGATGGATGTGTGGAGTTACAAAAAAGGACAGAATAAGAAATGAGACAATCAGAGGTACAACAAAGTGGGAGAGACATGTAAGAAAGTACAGGAAAGGAGGCTGAAGTGGCATGGACATGTGATGAGGAGAGATAGTGAACGTGTGGGTTAAAGAGTGAAGGGAATGGAAGTAAAGGGAAAGCAAGAGAGGCCAAAGCAGAGGTGGATGGATAAAGTAAAAGAAGATCAGTTTTTCAATTTGGCTTTTTCTTAAATGCCTTTCAGTTGTACTGCTAATAGACTATGCATAGACTATGTAGTCCATATATCAAATGGACTTCAGTCTTCACACATTATACACTCCATGACAAAATTTTGTCGTTAGTACTATAACATGAAAAAAGTGTCTATTTTAGGTGTTTGTTCAACATTTCTTGTGTTTCTCGCATTTCCTGTCATCCTACACTTACTCAGATATTTAGAGACACGGAACACATACGAAATGCATATGTTCCAAATAACAATATATTATTTACTCTATGCAACTATGCATATAATATATATTTATATATTAATATATTAATATTATAATATATATAATAATATAATATAAATATAATAATATAAATATATAATATATATTTAACTAAGCAACTAACTCGTGAACTATGATGTTTGCTGATGACATTGTGATCTGTAGTGAGAGTAGGGAGCAGGTTGAGGAGACCCTGGAGAGAAACAGGACAGAATACATGTGTGTAAATGAGAGGGAGGTCAGTGGAATGGCGAGGATGCAGGGAGTAGAGTTGGCGAAGGTGGATGAGTTTAAATACTTGGGATCAACAGTACAGAGTAATGGGGATGTGGAAGAGAGGTGAAAAAGAGAGTGCAGGCAGGGTGGAATGGGTGGAGAAGAGTGTCAGGAGTAATTTGTGACAAACGGATATCAGCAAGAGTGAAAGGGAAGGTCTACAGGATGGTAGTGAGACCAGCTTTGTTATATGTGTTGGATACGATGGCACTGACCAGAAAGCAGGAGAAAGAGCTGGAGGTGGCAGAGTTAAAGATGCTAAGATTTGCATTGGGTGTGACGAGGATGGACAGGATTAGAAATGAGTACATTAGAGGGTCAGCTCATGTTGGAAGGTTGGGAGACAATGTCAGAGAAGCGAGATTGCGTTGGTTTGGACATGTGTAGAGGAGAGATGCTGAGTATATTGGGAGAAGGATGCTAAGGATAGAGCTGCCAGGCAAGAGAAAAAGATGAAGGCCTAAGAGAAGGTTTATGGATGTGGTGAGAGAGGACATGCAGGTGATGGGTGTAACAGAGCAAGATGCAGAGGACAGAAAGATATGGAAGATGATCCACTGTGGCAACCCCTAACGGGAGCAGCCGAAAGAAGAAGAAGGAGGACCTCACACGCAGAAAAAGAAGATTTGAGCTGGGAGAACTTTATGCCCGAGTTGGGTGGATGGGATAGCAGGCTGCTTGCTGCCTGTGCTGATCGACACATTTACAAAAAAAAAAGATGCTGATGGAGAGGTGCTAACGGATTTAATGTGGGCCGGGATTACAAGTTTTTTGTAGGCTTCAGGGATTCTAGTGTTAAGCACATTTATGGAGAGATATCTAAGAAAGTACAGGAATGTAGGTTTAAGTGGCATGGACATTTACTGGGTGGAGACAATAAATACATGGGCAAAAGAGTGATGGGAATGGAAAGCAAGGGAGGCCAAAGTGGAGGTGGAAGGATAAAGTAAAAGAAGATCAGTTGAAGATCAGAAGGAAAAGGGTCTGACTGGGGAGGAGGTGCAGGACCGAGCAGTTTGGAGAAGGTTGATCAAGAACATCGGCCCCTCATAGAAATGGGAAAGATGATTAGGAAGAAGAAGAAGTAGGATTACTCAGTAATCCATAACACTGAAAAAAAAACACGCATACAATGGATTCAGAAAATATTCATTCTGCTTCACTTTTTTCACGTTGTTATGCTGCAGTCTTGTGCTAAAATCATTTAAATTATTTTTCTCCATCATAAAGCAACATTCAGTACCTCAGAAAGATAAAGTAAAAATTGGAATTTAGATATTTTTGCATGATTTGTAATTTAGCAGTGAATTTATAATGATGCCTAGTTTCTTAACATTTCACCTTACTCGTAAAAGCAGATGATATTGTCTATTTCTAACACTTCTTTTGTTTCACTTCTTTTGCGCCCAATGATTAACATATAAATGTAAAGAATTATTATTATTATTTCTGTTTTTCTTTTATCTGTAGCTTTAAGGAAATTAATGCTTGATGTGGCCACCAGTGGGAGCTCTAGCTCCCCAAACACCTAATACAAAGGCATGGACACGAGTGTAAAAAGCACAAAGAGAGCTTTTTTTATTGCAGATAACTCTTCAGCAAGTGTTTCCCACGCCATAACCACAAGGACAATATTCACAGTAGGCACTCAGCAATACTGTTTTCTTCTTTTCCTCTGTTTTGGTCATTGCCTCCACACGTCCTTGCAAGCGTTGTCCTCCTTCCTTCTGAATCTGGCTCGACCCAAGTGTGATAGGCAATGCCTTTAATGTTACACCTGGCAGCACTTCCGGTGTTCTGAAACTGCAGCTCAGAAGCACTTCCAGGTGAGGTGAGAGCTTGACAAAGTAGGGCTCCTCCAGGCTGTGAAGGAAAAAGGAGACAAGACTATCAGCAACAATACCCCCTCTCATCTTGGGGTGGTACCAGATACCATAGGTGAGCCCAGAAGGTGATCCTCTGGCATTTATATGTGACACTACATCACCTGTTTTGGCGGTGGCAATTAAGTTTTGAAATGATCAAGGTCTGCATGTCCGTTGAGAATAACTGGGGGCCCAAAATAAATCCCTGTAGCAAGCCATCATGAATTACTGAAACATAATCACCATAACAATTGTCTTCCAATTGGGAATGAAAGCAACTCAAGGTACTGCCATAAAGGGCCATCCACTGTGTGACCTCTAGGGGGTGCATTGCAGCACCCCACAGTCCAGACACAAGTTCTGGTATAATAAAAAAGTTTTATTTATGTAATACCTTATAAAAGGTTTGGAAATCACAAATAACAATTCTTCTTCTTCTCTCTTTCTTTTTGTTCTCCTTCACACCTCCAAGGCAACCATTGTACGTCCTCCAAACCCTACTCCAACTCACCTGGATGAGATTCAGCAGTTTCTTTTATCATGGGCTCAAGAGTACTTCGAGTCCTAAGGCATAGGCCATTGGAAGTACATCTGGGTCAAAGAGAAGTCCTACCAAGTAGGTATCATTAACCCTGGCAGCTCCCCCAGGTAGCCCCAACAGAACCCAACAGGTCTGCCTCATGGGAACACAGGTCCCAACATGCCCTGTGGAAGTCCATATGGGAATTCTGACCCTGGGATGCCGCCATCTAGCATACTGGGGGAACCCATAGTCCTAACAGGTTATCTCCCCCTGTCCTTCTATCACACTGGCCTCCTGCCCAGGTATTGTTCATCAGTCCAACCTTGCTGGGATGCCAGCATGCCCACTCCTACACTACCATCTTCTGCTACCCTCCTGGCTAAGGTACGGAACACCCTGCCACTCTTTTTGACCATTTACCACCTGGACCTTCCAGCCAGGTAAGGGAAGAGAGTCCATCACTGCATATCATCCATTACAACTGTTAAAGCTGGTCAATTAGAATGAAGTCATCAATGATATCAAATGGTACTCTCAGATCAAATAGAATAAAAACTGGTATATTATTTGCATTAGCATTAAATGTGCTTATACACTCCATGCTTTTACTGCACAATGAAAAACAAGCTAACTTTTGTTTCATTCAGCTAGGAGGTTTGTAAACTATTTACAGGAGAGGGGAAATATTTTTAATCACCTTTCTACACCAGTTTTCTTACCACTGAAGTCAGTTTTATTTGACCCCAAGCAATGAATAATACATACTTTGCTTCTGTCATCTTTGTCTTTTGAAATGTAAGTGCAATTAATTGTTTCTATCATCCTCACATATAGTAATACTCAAAGAAGCTATGGATTAGAGAGTGGCAGGTATCGGAATAGCTGCAATTTTACATCAAAGCCAGAGCTTGGGGCTACGTTGGCCTAAGAACACTTTTACAGTAGGAATTTCTGACCCCTGCAGTCACAAAATTACATCCATCTCTTGAGCTGACTGTGTGGTATTCTGTCCAATTTATTTGATATTTCATTGTGGGTTTCTGTCAGCAGATTGACATCCAGTAGTACTGGAAACACTAAAAAGAAGCAAGAAGCTGCCTTGTATGATGATTTTCTATATCTGCCTTAAACCTATAAAACACAATTACTGAAGCAGATTTATTTTCGATTTTTAACTTTACCTACTAGGATTCTATGTTGGCTGCATTCATTTTAACAAATGTTCAACTCGTTGGGTGAAAAAAGGGCATACATTTTATGAACTAAAAACTGACTAAAACTGATCACAGTATTTCAGCAGCCTAGGAATGATTTCACTTAGAAACTGCAAAATGCAAATTCCTCTGAACCACAGTCAATAACTTATCAGATTTAAGAAATACCTCATTCAGTCATTTATTCATTTTCTAACCTTGGTTATTCAAGTTCAGGATGTGAAATAATCAGCCTTGACACACACAAAAAAAGGTTTGGGTCAGCCACCCGTATACATAAGCCTGGCTGCAAAAGTGCAAAATACGATGCACAGTTGTGTACAGGTTTGAGTTTAAAACAGAACTGATCAACTGAAGGTAGTTGGCGAGGTTTTAAGGCAGATAAGGGGAAGTGGTGTCATCGAAACAGGAACCAGAAGTGACATCATCGGAACATGATCCGGAAGTGATGTCATTGGAAGTGACATCATTAGCACAGGATCCAGAAGTGATGTCCTCGGCACAAGAACCTGAAGTGACATCATCGGACCCAGGCTGGATTTTCTGTATTTGGCCTGCAGAGATAATAGAGAGAGGATTATTGCACTTTGCCAACCCCTGGCCTGGCATGGAATTGCCCTCTTTTGAACCCTTTAGCTGCCTCTCATGCGCACAGGTGTGATAAAGGGTAATGAAGGGCTGGAGACTATCCAGGCAGCATCGAGAGCTACTGTACATAAAGCCGGACCTTCGACAGAACAGCAGTCCATCACACAGCCATTTTTTGTCAGGCAATGTGTAGATTGAAAAACTTTTTTATTGAAAACTATGAGTCCACTTGTGGGAGACCACCTTTAAACACTGTAGTTTGCCTATTGGACAAAGCCTGGAGTGGAGGATGCAATTATCTATCTGCTCCACCAGGCTGGACAAAGCAATCAGCACTGGGAGGATTATGTTTTTTGATTTCTCCAGTGACTTCAATACAATCCAGCTACCCTTGTTAAGGGGTAATTAAAATCAGAATCACTTGCTGGCATGCAAAATTTAATAGAATTGACTTTGGTTAGGTGCAAAAATGTGGGATGCAAGACATTACCAACTCAAGATAACAAAATTTCAACCCACCATTAACCTGACACTGTGCAAACAACTATACAAATACAAGAATTTCTTGAAAAAAACATTTACAAACTTCAATAGTGAACTGAAATAAAAGGAAAAACTATGAAAAATAATATAGATATCAAATAGTACAAGATGAGCAAGTATGAAGTATTTACAAAATAGACAAACAGCACAGTTACAAGTTATATGTTGCAAAAACAGTTAGGAGTAACCCTATGTAAGTTTATTTAGGATCTGAATAATTTCAGAAAAGAAGTTGTGGAGATGACATGTAGTTTGGGGTGCAATACACCTGCACCTCCTCTGTGATGGCAATTAATGAACAGATGGCTGCTGGGGTGGGTGGATCAGCTGCAATCTTTCCTGCTCTCTTTTTTTGCTCTGTCGATGAACAGATCTTTTAATGTTGGTAGACAACAGCCAATAGTTTTCTCAACTGAAAAAATCATATGCTGCAACCGAGTCTTAGAAAGAGAGAAGGCAGAAGGAAAACCAGACTGTGATGGAGGAGGTCACAATACTCTCCATGATGGCTGAGAAAAAAAGTAATAATATCTGCCTTGATATGCCAAGCTTCTAAAGCTGGCGAAGGAAGAACAATCTCTACGTGTTTTTTGATGATGGAGGTGATGTGCTTGCCCCATTATAATGTATTAGGGAAGGTAGTCCCCAGGAACTCAGTGATATGCAGTTGGATGAACCTATGGTGTCCTGTATAATGGACTATCTGTCTGGCAAACCACAGTTTGTGAGACTCAAGGACTTTGAATCTGATAATGATGTGAACAACACTGGAGCACCACAAGGGACAGTCCTGTCTCATTTTTCTCTTCACTCTGTACACCTCTTTCTATAAATACTGTATAACAGCAGGTCATATCATTGCAGAAATTCTCAGATGATTCTGCACTTACATGGTGTATTGATAAAGGGAATGAGACAGAGGAGAGGAACTTTGGAACTTCGTTTCTTGGTGAAAAGAGGATTGCCTGCACTTTAACATCAGCAAAACCACGGAACTGGTTATTTACTTTCACCGCACCAAGGAGCCTCTATGTCCAGTCACTATTTAAGGAGTGGATGTACTTGGGGGTCCACATCAATGACAGGTTGGACTGGTCTTGAAATTGGGGAGAACTATATAAGAAAGGGCAGAGCAGGCTCTTCTTCTTTAGGAAAATATGTTTCTGTAATGTGAGAAGTGACATCCTTCACATCTTCTACAACTCTGTGATGGTGAGTGCAATTGTCTATGCAGTAGTGTGCTGGGATGGTAACACTGAGGCTCACAATTCTTTTAAAGGGCAAACTCTGACTGTGTTTTATCTTTGATTTCAACCTGGTTTGGAATATTTATGGAGTATGTATTGATTGATTCTATGCTCCCCCAAGAACACTGTTTTCTTATTGTGGCTTACCCATTTATTTATTATTGAAGAGACCACACTGCACTTTGTTGGACACTGGATTTTTGTTAAAGAAATTTTCGCAATCCATTTTACATCATCTCTTGTTGTTGTGTATTCTCTTTCGCCCTAGTCCATCTCAGTTCATGACAATTGATGTCCCGGGTTCAAAAAGAAAATGCCACTTGTTGGCAACCCAAGCAACACAGACTACTGTGGTTTAACAGTACTTTTTTAGTATCACTAAAACCTGATGCAGGTGTTGATTGATTACACTGTCTAATTAGGCAGCACTATAGGCATTGTGGGGATTTATCAGTTTATTCACTAGATTCTGGAAGGTTTTTGGTGCCCCGTGAACCCCAAAAGGTAGGACATAAGATGACAGAGATGGGAGTAGATTCATACCTGGTGGCATGGATTGTGGACTATCTTACAGACAGACCTCAGTATGTATGTCTCGGGAACTGCAGGTCTGACATTGTGGTCAGCAGCACAGGAGCGCCGCAGGGGACTGTACTTTCTCCGGTCCTGTTCAGCCTACATACATCGGACTTCCAATACAACTCGGAGTCCTGCCACGTGCAAAAGTTCGCTGACGACACTGCTATCGTGGGCTACATCAGGAGTGGGCAGGAGGAGGAGTATAGGAACCTAATCAAGGACTTTGTTAAATGGTGCGACTCAAACCACCTACAACTGACCACCAGCAAAAGGAGGACCAGGCCCCTCATGGACCCCGTGATCATCAGAGGCGACTGTGTGCAGAGGGTGCAGACCTATAAATACCTGGGAGTGCAGTTGGATGATAAATTGGACTGGACTGCCAATACTGATGCTCTGTGCAAGAGAAGACAGAGCCGACTATACTTCCTTAGAAGGCTGGCGTCCTTCAACATATGCAATAAGATGCTGCAGATGTTCTATCAGACGGGTGTGGCGAGCGCCCTCTTTTATGCAGTGGTGTGCTGGGGAGGCAGCATAAAGAAGAGGGACGCCACACGCCTGGACAAACTGGTGAGGAAGGCAGGCTTTATTGTAGGCACGGAGCTGGACAGTTTGACATCTGTGGCAGAGCGACGGGCGCTTAGCAGGCTCCTGCCAATCATGGAGAATCCACTGCATCCACTGAACAGTGTCATCTCCAGACAGAGGAGCAGCTTCAGTGACAGACTGCTGTCACTGTCCTGCTCCACTGACAGACTGAGGAGATCGTATTGAAAATAAATTAATGCATCTCTTTCTAATTAATTAATTAATTCATCTCCGGCGCCGCCGTACTTTTCTACTTTTATTTTTCTATTTTTATTTATTGATCACTCCTATTACTTTATTTTATGTGGATTCGTTCCCTGGACACACTTACTTTTTGTGAATTTCCCATTGGGATTAATAAAGTATCTATCTATCTATCTATCTATCTATCTATCTATCTATCTATCTATCTATCTATCTATCTATCTATCTATCTATCTATCTATCTATCTATCTATCTATCTATCTATCTATCTATCTATCTATCTATCTATCTATCTATCTATCTATCTATCTATCTATCTATCTATCTATCTACTAGTGTCCACTAGTTGTGCTAAACAAGTTTTTTTTCCTTAGATCCAGGAGCTACTGGAACTTGCCAATATCACTTGGTCACATCGAAAGCAGTGAAGTAACATGTGGACCCTCTGCCTGAGGCATTGGATAGGCCTCAGACTGGGAAGACAAATTTCCAGTTCCCATCAGGTTTGTGAATCTACACAATAGAAATGTTATCAAGGCCTATTGCTCTCTTCAATAACTCCCAAATCTAGCATTTTATGGAATTCAAGCTCAGTCTCCACAAGTTTGCAGAAGGGATACAGTAGGGGCAGTCAGTGATGATGGTGTGAGAGATTAAAGAGGTAAACCCCAGTTTGGCAACCACAACTTCAGCCACTCAGGTGTTGGGGTGTTTGACATGGAAGTTGTGGTATCTCTTTGGTCTGTCCATAGCTTAGCAAACTGATGTGATATATTTTCTCAGCCAGACGGCATTCAGGCTATTTCAGGACTCTTTGATTTCATGTGGTCCCTGCCAGTGAGCCATAAATTTCAAGTGCAAGATGAGAACCAGCACCATGATGCAGTTCCTTGCCTGGAATTCATAGATTGTTGTTTATTGTTTTTATGGATGGGCTTGCATCTAAGATGATCCTGGACAATGTATACTAAATATTAGTTGGCTGGTATTCTTGCCCTTCCCATGCCTCCTTGACCAGTTTCAAAATACCCCTCAGCTATCTTTCATACAGCAACTTGAATAGGAAAACCCCAGTAAGGAAGGAGAAAGAAGGAAATGACAATGGAGCGATTGGCTATGTGGCAGAGGTAGTCAAAGCCTCAGAATGGCAATAGACTGTTATAAATAGGAAAGATAGGGACAATATTGCCTCTTTAAGAGGAAGACAAATGGAGGTTGAGTAAGTGTCTGGAATACCTAAAAGACTATCAGTAGGTGACAGAAATATTACACAGTTTCACAATCATGGGGAGCTAGTGCCAATGCTGGCAGCAGTGGGCAAGAACCATTCCTAGACAGTATGCTACAATGAACACTCATGTGCATAGTGATAAACAGCAACTATGGGCTAGCATCCCTTGTGGAATGGGTATTTGTCTATTACCCACTTGTGAGGCCAGGGTGAAGAAAGGACAGAATGATTCCTGCTTTTGCCAAGGAGCTGTAGTGCTGTAGAGAAGCTCTGTTGGGTTCCATGGGTGCCGCCAGGGTGGTGCCGCAGGGATCCGTGATCCCTAGTTTGTGGGGCTGCTGACTGACCCAGAAGTGCTTCCTACAGGCAATGCCCTGGCACCAGATATACTCTCAGGTCTTCCATAAAAACAGCCTTATTGCTTGATCCAGGGGGTTAGAGTTGGGAGAGAAGGTGGACAACACTTGCCTGGGAGAAGTGTAGAAGAAAAGAGGGAGAACTGTATTGCTGTGCTGACTGTGGGGAAAGGAAGCCTGTTAAAGGTATTTTGTAAAATAAAAATATACTTGTTTTGAACCCAAGACGTGTGTCTGAGGTACCATGTCAGGGGTTTGAGGTGCTGCAACACCCTCGAGTGACCACAGCATATTAACACTTGGTTATATGGGACAAATTTGGAGTAACCAATTAACCTAACATATTATGAGGAGAACAAGCACACAACTAAGATGGTATCTGGACTGAGATTTGGAGCCAGTGTACCGGTGCTATGAGGGAGCAGCACTAAACATTTTACCACTGTTTCATCTGTGATAAAGACAAATATGAACAAAATTTCAGATATTTTTCAAGTTTGTGTAGCTTTATACATGCAAATGTAGGCCAAATCAAATCTTATACACGATGCTATAAACCTCTCAGCACCCAGCTTTGCCTTATGCATACCACTGGGTTGTGCACAATTGTGAATTCACATATTGTTTTTTTTTTTTATTCATGCTTTAAAAGGTATATTTAATTTTTTTTGCCGCCACAGTCTCTTTTACTAGGATTAGATGTAAAGCAGGGACCAGTTCTAGACAGGAGGCTTCTCCATATCACTGCACACACTGACTGCCAATGTGTTATAATCAATGTACATAACATTCTCATTCAGGGCCAGGGCGTATCACAGCAGCTTTGAATATAAGAGAAGAATCAACCCTGACAATGAGAGCCATTTCATTGCCAGACCCACCCATTCACACTCAAACTGACACCAATGGACTAACTTGTAAAAAAATGGGATTTGGGATGAACATGTGTAACAGGTAACTGTTAATTTATAATGCAAAAAAACACTGGTTAATGGTTGAATGTTATGAAAGGCAGATGCACCTGTGTTCATCTTGTTAATCGTTTACAACCATGTTGCAATTCTCAGTAAATATTACCTCAGATATATAGGAAGAATGTACTATTCTGTCTGTCATTATAAGAAACACATTCTCCCTGGGGCGGCACGGTGGAGCAGTGGGTAGCGCTGCTGCCTCGCAGTTGGGAGATCTGGGGACCTGGGTTCGATTCCCGGGTCCTCCCTGCGTGGAGTTTGCATGTTCTCCCCGTGTCTGCGTGGGTTTCCTCCGGGGGCTCCGGTTTCCTCCCACAGTCCAAAGACATGCAGGTTAGGTGGATTGGCGATTCTAAATTGGCCCTAGTGTGTGCTTGGTGTGTGGGTGTGTTTGTGTGTGTCCTGCGGTGGGTTGGCACTCTGCCCAGGATTGTTTCCTGCCTTGTGCCCTGTGTTGGCTGGGTTTGGCTCCAGCAGACCCCCGTGACCCTGTGTTCGGATTCAGCGGGTTGGAAAATGGATGGGTGGATGGACATTCTCCCTGGAATTCACTTTTCTGTATTCTCTGCAGTCCTCTCATCATTATACCGTACATTGCCTAAAGAACCCTGTGATCAGAAAATTAATACTTTTATATCTTTATTAGAACAATTTCAGAGTGTAGTGTGCTTTTCAGATGTTATACATATTATGGTTTTCAGAGGTAAAAATATTTTGAAATTCCTACTTTTGAGCTACTAAGGCTACATTCAGAGTGCAGTTAAAAATGTCTAAATTCCAATTTTGGCTCATATGCAGTTTTCTTATTTGACTGTTCAAATTATTTTTTCAAGCAATTCAAATCTGATATGACTGTGCATCAATGTCTATCCTGAATCTGCAAAATGATTACAAATTCATTAGAAGTGATCAAGCAGAAGTGACCTAATAGAGAACCAAGAACCCAAGTGACATGCAGACTAATGACAAACTGACTTGAGTAATGGATGTATTTTGTCAGCTTGAAAGCGCTCAGAGATGCTTTCAGTGGGATCACCATTGTCATACTTGTACACAGAAACCTAAGGTCACGAGAGAGGAGCCATTACTGGAGAGAACAAGTTGTGGATGGGGTTTAAAGCAAAATAGTGGTTTGACAGTTTGAGAATGTTGCTGAGACATTTGATTATGGCAAGATCTGACTGAAAGAGAAAAATGCATGCTTGAGGCATGACAGTGGGTTGCATTAGCAGGCTTTTTTTTTTTTTTCAATTCGCATATTTCCAAAAAGATTAAATTCCACTCACATAAGTGAAAACAAAACCTGCCCTATAACCAAACACATATGTCTTAAGTTGGGTGCATCTCTATTTAAACCACTAGCCTAAAATGTAGCTTACAGTCACAGCATAATCAAGCTGTTGTTATGCATCCGCACAAATCATACAGATATAAATTAGATTAAGGTCTCAGATTAAACTGACTGTACTAATATAATCGCAAAATTCAACAAAATTGATTATCTTTAAACACTTATATACAAATCCTACGAACTATTCCATGTCTATGTATGCAAATAATGCAGTATCACCATCCAATCAGTGCACAACACTAGTGAGCATTTTTCTAATAAAAGGCTATGGAAAACATTTTGTAGCATGTCAAAGGTGAAGAATGTAATCAGTCAAGGTGTACATAGTGATGAAGAATGGAGGACAATATTTGTCATGTTTGTGTTTTATATGCTATGCCAGTTTGAGGATTATAATTCTTATTGTCATTGTTTTTATTGTATTATATTGGATTATCTAAGATGTAGTCTATAAAGCTTGCCCACCATATTAATGACAGGCCAAGGTTTAATAAAATGCGTGCAAAATGGCCGCAAAAAAACTAATTTTACATGCCCCCTTAAAACAGCTTGTTATGCCCCTGATTCTGACTATAAAATTCTAAAAGTAATAGGACAATAAATGATTACAGCTGCATTAATATTTCTTCTTTAATTAAGGTGTTGTACCATGTTAGCCATTATGAATGTGAAGAAAAGCCAAGCAAAATGACACCTTTTATTGGCTATAAGAAGAAGATGTCACTGTCCATGTGTGCCAGTTTCTTCCACTGGGTCATCAGTTCCATGTAGTAGCGGTACATTTCGGTGTCTTGTATGTCTGTAATAAAAGGTGTCATTTTGCTTGGCTTTTCTCTACATTCTTTAATTAAGAAAAGTATACAAAAATGTTCATTAGAGCACTCAAGCTTTTATCTTCACCAACTGGACATTTTACCTTTAAAAGCAAAATGTCATTTTAATTAAAAAAAAATTCACACCTCTTGTAAACCTTAACATAAAAAGATAAATTGTGCCTTTCTTGAATGTGCAGATGAACGCATGGAAACAAGTCATTTCAAATGCTTTAGTTGTAATGTGCAACATGCCAAATTTTAAATAATATTGAAGCACCTCATCTTTAAAGTGGATAGTGAATTTCCTAACAAAATTGTCTATACAAACATTCACAGAGGGTGGCACACCTCACAACTTCACAGTCTGTGGTTCAAGATTCGGCCTTGTCACCATCTTTGCAGAGTCTGCACATTCTTCGTGTACACCTGTGTAGTGATGCAGTCTTTAAAATGTATTAAGAATTTAATACATCTTTATCTAAGCTTTTCTCCATTTTTGTATCTATTTCATTGCAGAGTACCGTTCAGTATTATTATTTGATCCCCTCCTCCACACATTTATCATAATACTATTTTGAAAGATTTGCACTGAAAGGGATTTGATCTGAAAGGGATTTGGACTGGTAATCGGAATGTTGCCGGTTTGGAACCCGTAAACGCCAAAAGTGGCTCTACTTCGGTAGACCCTTGAGCAAGGTCCTTAACCTGCAATTGCTCTGTTCTGGGTATGACGTTAATCTGCGTCCAGCCCTGCATGTAGGCCCTCCAACCTGCAGGGAAAAACCTGGGGATAGTGGCAGAATTGGCATTCTGGCCACCATAAAAAACCTCACACTGGTTCCATTCCATCTGAACTTGTGTGGTGCTGAGGTGTCACCCCGTTGCATGGCTACACTCGGGTCCTAATCTGGGATCCTGAGTTGGTTCGTCATGAGGTGGGTGCGGCAATGCGCTGTATCAGTGTGTGCTCCTAATCTCACCTCTATTTTGAAAACCACATTGCCAAGACACAGAACCTGGTTGCTGGGGGACGCTGTTCCAGAAGTTGATGCCACATGACGTCATTGGCTCGATGCTTTATAAGTTGACACTATATATACATTACAATTTAAGACTGTGGATAAATCAAAATGTTTTTTATGAGTTATTACAGGGGGTTCTGGTCTTTAAAAGTTTTGCATGTGTTTTGACTTTGATTTTAGTTCGTTTTTTGAGTTTAGGCAACAGCTCATTTGACTTCCCAGTTAATTTATCGTTTCTGGCTTTAGCCTTACATTTCAACGCCAGGCCTGTTTTAAAAATTTTAACTGCTTTGTCCTCATAGGTGGATTGGTCACACTTAATTTGACCTGGGTAAGTAAATGTGACTGAACCCTAGGATAGAGTGACAATGTATTCATGGTTGGTGTAAATTCTGTTGTCCATCTTCATAACTGACTGAATAACTAAGAACCCTTGCACCACTGGGTTAAGGTAAACGTTCTAACTGTTCGCAGTCTTTAAGGGATTACCAGCAAACTCATTACAGTGAACCCTCATTTATCACGGTTAATCCGTTCCAGACTCTACCGCGATAAATGAATTTTCGCGAAGTAGGATTCTTTATTTATAAATCGAATATTTTCACAGTTAGAGTATAGAAAACCTGTTTACGACCTTCTAAATACATTTTTTAACATTATTAGAGCCCTCTAGACATGAAATAACACCCTTTAGTCACCATTTCACTCGTATTACCCAATATATTAGACAAAATAAGAGAAAATAAGACATATTAGACGTTACAAATATCATATTATTATTATTGTACTGTACATTTAATTACACACACACACACAGTTCTTACACACAACCACTAACCTATGAAGGCCCGAGCTCAGTAGGAAAGTCTTCAGGTGGTGCAGTATCTTCAGCAGGTGCGTCGTTGTCTTCTTCCGCTGAAGGAGTACTAGGAGTAGGCAGTGGGTGTCTGGGTGCGCAGCTGAAGAACATCTTAATAGGCAGTTGCTGGCGCTGTCTTTTCATATGAGTGAGGAGGCTTTTGTAGGGTATTGCCATCTTTGATCATATCCAAGAGTTTCACCTTCTCCTGGATGGTAAGCATCTTCCTCCGGCACTTAGTTTCATTGTCAGAAGGCTTAGAAAAAGCAACACGTTTAGGAGCCATCGTGGGGCTTAGATAAAAGTTCTCAGAAAGCGCATGCGTAGTGACGTAAGCATGTATGAGAAAAAATCACGATAGAGTGAAGCCGCGAAAGTCGAGGCATGATATAGCGAGGGATCACTGTATTTCATACTCAGACTTAGCCTACACTAAAATGGATAAATTGGAAAATTTAATTTTCATTTCAAAAGTTTACCATATTTATTAGTGTTTTCAGATTGTCAGTAAAACACCAAAAATGTATACTGTACATCTTATCTATTGGGGAGGTGTGCTTTGTCAGCCAAGAGCAACTGTTTTTAAATTTTTTTTTAATGAAGGAAATGCAAAGTAAACTGAAATGATAAAAGCATGAGAGTGTGACAGTCTGGTTTGGCTCCAGCCAAACTTCACAAGGACATCGTCCCACAAAATCCAAAGACCTCATATACTGTATATACTCACCTATAAGCTGGGTCTTGAAATCAGAAAAATTGATCATAAAATCATACCCCGACTTATACGCCCGTTTTAAAATGCGACACTTAAATTTTTTTTTACATCTTCTTGCCTCCTCTAATCTCACACCAGTTTCTCTGACGCATCAAATTTTGTTGCACTAGCACAGTTACCAATTTTTTTCGCTACTTCAGCGACATTTCATTTAAAACCAGCTTCGTATTTTCTTCTGATCGAATGCTCCAAGTAGATAAGGGATGCTCTTACGATAAATGTGTATAAGGGTGTGAGATACCAAAAACACAAATCAGTGAAAACGTTGCTTTGGAATAGTTCAGGTATTACCGTGTGGTCACGTAGGCACAATACATAGGTAAAAAAAGGCAGTGTGCTCCGTGGTTACTCTCTCAGGTGGGCATGAGCATATCATAATCTCTTGGACCAATAACGTGAGTTTTCAGCATTCGACTACTATGACCAACATTATAAAATACGGGAAAGTATACGGTAAAATCAAGCCCGACTCATCCGCGGGAGAACTTATCCGCGAGTATATATGGTAATTATAGTTCTGAAGTAATTAATGTGCTATTTAATTGCAATATTTAACATGACAGAAATTAGCTTTTTCAGTACTGGGACTGCAACTGAGCAGAATTGCTTGCAGTAGGGGGGTGAAAAGATCAAAATCATGTGAATTAAACACAGTCGAAGTGAGAAGTATTCTATCGATAGAAATGGCTCTACGGCTACGAAGCACAAAGAATTGTGAGAAATCTATGTGCAAAGCCCAGCCCATTGACCCACACTCTTTGCATGCTGAGAACTTGAAAATGAAAATGCAAAGTGGAATTGCGTTTTACTTTTCATTTTTGCAGCTTCATTGCTGTTCAGGCTGAAAATGAAATAGCAAATGAGGTACTTAATTTTATTTTTAATTTTTGCAACATTCTTGCGCATTCACTTTGATAATGAAATTGCAAAAGAGAGATTGCATTTTCATTTTATAATTTTAATTTTCTTTTTTTGCAGAAAATACCTCCCATAGTTCTAGATGAGCGACCAGTAGTAATTAAATACGTGATGAATTTTACATTTCCATTTAGAAAACATAAATATTAACAGTTCCTTATCTTGAACTTAGTTTTTATTTGCATTTTTTAGGACCATAGGTATGAGAGTTTTTACTAGTATAGTGAAATATTCAAGAGCTTTAAGATGTAATACTAGTCAGCTGATGCAGAGAACTAAACACAGGATTATTCCCACAGTACAGACAAAATCACAAATGGCAATTTCACAATAAAACTGAAGTCAGTGCCTTATCACATGATAATCATACGTCAGCATTTTCAAAAAGATTAATTTACAGAAGTCAAAAATGCTGTTTCTGTGTGGATGAAAGGTGAAAACTCATAGAAATGATGTGTTTTCAAATGTATCTACAGTATGTTAGTAGAGCGTACCCCATAGACAATGCGCAGGGGCCGCACCTGACCCTGGTGGGAAGTGAGTGAGGAAGGTGTAGGACCAAGCTGAGAAGGATTGTCAAGCACATTGACTTTACATAATGTAGAAGTGGGAAAAGATAAAGAGGAACAAGAAGAAGAGTTGTTGATGGACAGAAATAACTATCACTTCAAACATCTTCATTTTATGAACAACTACAATACGTACTCAACCTCAGTAAAATTCCTTCTACTCTTCTCTCCACTGGTGTTTGCAACCACTTCCTTTATTTCTTTCAAAAGCAAATTTTTAAAAAAGTAAATTAAGCCAATGGCTAATCTGTAGCCCTTTTTTGTACTCTTCTGAAACGTTGGCCTTTTCATGAAGGACACTGGAATCTCTGGTAATACTGCAGAATAAGTTTGTTGCTATTTTACTGGACAGAAGAAAAATAAGAAGTTAAGGAAAAGCTAATCAGATCTAACTCGTGTGTTTTCTGGTTTACCCCAGGAATCAGTACTTGAGCCAATCTTATTTTTGATCTGCATGTTACACTTTAGCAAAATCCAGTGAGTTTATCATGTCCTCTCACTTTCATGCAACATAAAAACTTCTTCCAGCATTCATCTGGCATCATCCTGAGCTGTTCAAAGTTTGGACAGCATCTGAAAATTAATGACTCACACCTATCTCTGCTTTCTTGGCATCTAAATTTGAAACAGTTCTGAGGTAATATTTACCAGATTTAAAAAAAAAATGGAATTAATCACTTACTATCAATGTCCAGACACTTGACCTTATGAAATAATACAATATGAAATACCTTCAGAATACATAGGCATAGCAGACCATCCTTATCCATGCTTAATACTGATAAGTGAGTACATCCTTGCATCCAGGCTTATTGTAGCTCTCTGTGTGCTGACCTGCCTACAAGGTCTATTGAGAGAGTACAATATTCTCACAAAAAATTCACAAATGCACTGATAGATAGATAGATAGATAGATAGATAGATAGATAGATAGATAGATAGATAGATAGATAGATAGATAGATAGATAGATAGATAGACAACATCAACCACCAGTTGGATGATGCAGAAGCAATTAATGTGCCAGAATTGTCACAAACATTACCTGATAATTGGTGAAGGAGTGAAAGACATGGAATGATTTAAAGGACAGATTATCCAGGCTGTGGTGAACAATTTAGCTAGGGTGTCTGAAAGAGAGAAAGAGAGGGTTCTTAGTTTTTGTACAAATGTCTGTTTGTACCCATATGTACCTTTACAATCATCAACATGTTGTCTAAAATCTGGAAACTTAACCTCCTGGCTTTACCGAGTGTTAACATTAATGGGTGTTCATGTAAGTGTGCTCCTTTCCAACACTATCAGCATTGAACATTAATTGGACATTAACCTAATGATTATCATTTGTAAGCTCATAATGATCAGTCTATATTATACATTTCCACATATCAGAGTAGTTTCTTCATCCTGTTTAAATTAATCTATCCCATTTTTATATCTTCTTTTTTTATTTTTTTATATATTATTATTGTAAATAGCTGTGGTTAGGCAACGTTTTTAAGTTACTTTTTTTTAACTGTCTTATTTCGGGTACTGTGTTGCTGAGAGCTAGTGTTCATCAACGTCAGGCGAAAGGCAGAAATAAATTATACTACAGTACCCTGCTATACAAAAAATAACATCCGGTAGCTTTAAACAATCAGTTATTAGTCGCTTTCTAGCAGTTCAACTAAATTAGATTTATATTGAAGACCGGGAATTCTCTCAGTCATTGCCGGTCAATCCATTGGTGGCTGCCTGGGGCGTCATTTATGAAAGTTAAGGGGCGCACATTCAGACAGCTAGCGCGATCAACCCCAATGCCTCTGGCTCGATATGGGCTTCGACCTGCACCGCTCTCAGTCTCTCAACTGGTATGTTTGTCACTCTGATTTCCGGTTTTAATCGAACATTACAGATACGTATAGATTACCATAAGTAGTGACTTAAAACTGTCGGTTAAGAAGTGTTTATGTGTGTGCTTTGGCATGTGCCGAGCGATGGGCTGGCACTCCAGGATGGCATGATCCTGGCTTGTGACTACCGAATACCCGATACTAGAGGAAAGGTCTGGCTAATTCATGTGTTAATTATGTGGGTTCACGAAAGTAAGTAGGCTATAGGGCATAAAACGAACACTTTAGTTTATTGTCAACAAAACCTAGGATAAGATCATGTTCTGTTTAATTAAGATACTGTACAAGTTCACTAACCCAAAGGGCAAAAACTGCTACGCTAACTGGTTACGCGCTTACCCCTGTCCGTACAGTTGAATAAAACATCATTTCCCATAATGCAGCAGTACATTTTACCGGCGGAAGTACACTTTCTCTGTCTGTCAAAGAGTCACTTTGCTTCATCGCACCTTTATAGAATCCTACAAGCAAGGTATTCCTTTATATTCGAAAACATATCTATGACACTGTAAATGTAGGCATTTGTAAACTAATAAGTTTGAAGGATGCATGACGAAATTATATGCTTGACTGCAACAGTACTAGTGACAACTGATTAGACCGAACTTTGTACTGAGGCTTAATACGTAATAGAACGAAAGAGGACAGGCGAGAACCGTTTTTTAAAATTAATAGTTAATTTGTAATTAATACGGAATTAGTAAAGCCATGCCTAATTTCTGTTTTTTCCTTTCAAGTCTTTATGCATTATTCAGCAATGCAATGATTCATTTTGGAAACTAAATAACAAACAGCCTGTTTCGACTGAAGAACAGTATGTTCTGTCATTGTAAAAGTTTTGATAAACTCTCTCTTATCGTTTCATTAGATTTTATACTGTGCAAAAATTTTAAACGGATAAAGTATTGCTTTGTTCCATATTCAGAGTTTGATTTGTAGGTGCATTGTAGTCTTTGAAATAAAAATGCGCATAGCTGTTTTAGGAGTTTGAAATAAAATGATGCGTTTGGAAAATTATTCCAGATCATATTAAGGGCTATTCTGTACTTTTATGGAAAGCGCACTGTTCTTTGTGTGGTATATTAAGTTAGTTAAGAAAGTTTAAGCAAATTCATCTCTAAGGAAGGCAGTGCAGTTATTGTTAGACTAATATTTCAATTCTGCCTGCTTCCACTTTATCAGTTGTGTCAAATGTACGTCACACGTTTTTTTCCATCCATTATATTGTTTACGCAGTTTAGTATTTTTGAGCTGTGGACTTAAAACACTCCTTTGGGTTGGAACCAAGTGTACACTTTTAAAGTTACTTTTATTATTTTATTTTGTCACCTATTTTATATGCTGTTGCCATTGATATGTCTCATATACAGTTCAAATGAAATATATACATTTTATTTTGTAGGCAGTTTTTGGGTTTAATAGTGTCCTGTATATTTGAATAATTTTCCTTAAGTCCGGGCAGACATCTTTTAATATAAGCTTCCAAACACCAGATGAGCAATGTGATACTTTGAACAGAAATCTTTTTTGAATACCATCTTTAACCCCACACTGATCCTAAATACACACACCCTTCAGCCCTTTTCTATACTCCCTGTTCACATATGACTGTATAGTTAAACACAGCTCCTGATTAATCATTAAATGTGCTCATGACGCCACTCATAGGCCTGATATCTAATATTGGTGAAATGGCTTGCAGCAAAGAGATTTGTCTTCAGTGGTCCAAGTGCAACAATCTCTACTTTAATATCACCAAAGCTAAGTGGCTGCTCACAGACTTCAGGAAGCATGAGACAGATCACAGTCGCATCTACAACAGTATAAAAGTGTTTTTGAATTACCATTACTAATGAGAAAACACATATTTTTTATCAGGAAGGCAGAACAAAATCCTTATTTCCTCAGGCATTTTTAAAGCCTAGATATGCCAATCTATGCTCACTAATTTCTTTAGGTTCACAGTGGAGTCCTTGGCAATTGCTCACCTCTGTGACTGCACAGGGTGGTAAATGTGGCTCAGAGTATTACTGAAACACAGCTCTCTTCAGTTCAGGACATACAGTATATGAACATATTCAGCATTACTGAAAGCCTCAGCCATCCTGTTACTGTATCTTTACTTGCTCCTGTGTTCCAGTAAACAGTATGGGGCCAGTAGTAATCACATCACTAGATTAAGGGCCATATTTTGATGTCATGTTGTAAGATTGCTCAGCAGCGTCTACCTAATGTCATAATCATAATTACAACTGTATTTAATTGACTTGGATGTGTGCTAGGCTGGTAGCATCACTTCGGGTGAGTCCCACCGAATCAGTAAGCTAATTAAAAAGTCAAGCTCAGTTATGGCATGCACTCTGCAGTTCGTGCAAAGGAGAGGATTAAAACAAAAGTTAGTGTCATTATGAACAATGCTGCACATCCTCTCTGTGACACACCAACACTGAGGACTTTTAACCAATGAATCGAATAGCAGAAGTGTGTCAAGAAACGCGACTGGGTGTCACCTACATAATGCCTCACTGGGACTGTGACAGTCAAGTCTGAACTTGTTTCCTTTTTATTTTTCTTGCTTTGTAATCATCCAGGGTGTGTTCAGACCAAAATATATGTGTATATTTATTTATTTAGTTACATACTTACCTACTCATCTACTAATTTATGTATATATTTATTTATTTAAAGAGCTTCTGTAAAAAGGCAAATTTACCCTTGGGGGCAAATAAAGATCGATCGATCGATCGATCGATCGATCGATCTATCTATCTATCTATCTATCTATCTATCTATCTATCTATCTATCTATCTATCTATCTATCTATCTATCTATCTATCTATCTATCTATCTATCTATCTATCTATCTATCTATCTATCTATCTATCTATCTATCTCATTATACCCTAGGTTAATGATGTAGGCATGACTGAACCTGTGGATTTATTTATTGTCTGAACTTCCATACTACTGTCACTAGTGTGTAGGATTTCTGCAAGTAACAATCTCATTATACTGTCTGGTGATTTACAATATACTTCAAGATTTGCGTAAATGTTTTTTTCCCCTGTTAAAAACTTAAAAAAAAAAAAAAATACTGTATACAGAACTGCTGTGGGCAGACAACATTAAAACAGAAGCAAGACTTGATTTCATCATATAGGCTGTTGGAGATTAAGTGTAGTAACCCAACAGCCTATTGACATTGGGATTGTGTAAATTAGAGAAGCGATACATATAATTTTACATTATAGTTTCCTGGTAGTGCATAATGTGAGCATTTTACAGCTCCAAGGCAAGTGCTGCTATAGTGGTTGTCCTCCATTATAAAAGATACCATGCTGCTCTAATATCTTAGTCAGTCTTCACCTGTTTGCAGATTTATTTGAAAGTGTTTTGCCTCCAATTGCTCTTTAATAATTATAGATATGCACATTATGTGTCTAAATTCATTACACTCAAGCCAAATCTCCAGTAAAGTTTTTTTTTTCTTTTACATTTTCATTCTTACAGTGTGGTACACGCAGAACATTCCTAAAACCGATGCCAATTTACTTATTCATTGGTGAGTTGGTACAATCACCTGTACTCTCTCTTGTCAATAAGACCCCAGGTACTTTGCCCAGATGTTTTCTCCCATAAGGATTGAAATTATTATTATTTTTGTTTATCCTACTGATGAGTGGTGTGATTACACAGTGATTAGCGTTACTGCCTCAAGGCCCCAGAGAGCTGGGTTCAAATTCCAGCTGGGCACCGTTTGTGTGAACTTTGTATGTTACCTTCATATTTATACAAGTTGTTTTCTGCCTGCCCATATCCCAGTGATGTATATGGTATATTAACTGGCAACTCTTACTTGGTTGAGTGAGTATGCTTTGGGATGGACTATCTATTGTCCATTGTTGGTTTTGGCCTTAAATATGACAGATCTAGGCTATATTCCCTGAAACCCTAAAGTAGTTTTAAGTGTGTTTCAGTATGGATGAATGGGTTTTTTTGCAAAAATATTTTTCATTCCACAGTATTTGATCATGGTTTAGGTGCTTGCATTTGTAGTTAATCTTCAAAGTGCTTTATCCTCTTCTGTATTTAATCAGAAATTTGATGAGCTCAGAAATGCTGTATGTCAGCTAATTGCAAAAAATAAAAATAGCAATCATAATGTTATAGGCAGTGTTTTAGAAGCTGTGTCGTAAAACACAAAAATAGATTAAAGTAACCATCTGTAGCTTAATGTTGAGGGAATATGCATATTCTGGTTTTGTTCAGAGTTCTGCCTTTATATTTAAGATGAAAGTAATAATTAGTGCTATTCCAAAATGAATATCTAATATGCAAAGATGAATATAATATCCGTATAGACAGGTTGTGCTTTTTATATATTTGGCAGTTTAAAACCAATTGGCTTTATTTTTTCCCCACTGGGAATGGATTACAGACAGATCTTTTATTAGAGAATAGAGTTCTTCTTAGGCAAATGATGGTTTGTACAAAGTGTAATGTAATGCCTTTGTGTTAAGTTATCACTTCCTCCCTGAATCTAGTTTACATTATATTATTACTAGATTAATGGTCAAGTGTGAGTGTAAACTGAGAGGGATCAGTGACCCATCTTGGGTTGTTTTTCTGGTTAATTGCGAGGCGTAAGCTCCCCACAGCCTTACATTTGTATTAAATGGTTTAGAAGATGAATGTGTGTATAAGACATTTTACTTACTTTTGCCCTAAAGTTAGTATGTACAGTACATTTAGGGTAGCATGGTGGTGCAGTGGTTAGTATTGCTGCCTCATGGATCTAGCAAATATATTTCAAATCCCACCCCTATTTACTGTTATCTGTGCAGTTTGCTTATTCTTCCCATGTCTGCTTGGGTTTTCCTCTGGACTCTTGTTTTATAGTCTAGTAATACTTGAATACTTTTCATAGGTCTTTTACAAGGTTGAGTATATTTTATACAAGATGTAAGTGATATTTCTTATTTTGAATCTGAGCAATTTAAATCTAATTCATTGTGAAGTGTACTTTTTTTAAATATATGTTATGTTTCTTCTGATTCTCTAGTCATGGCATTATCTGGCATTCGTGTGATAGAACTGGCCGGATTGGCTCCTGTGCCATTTTGTGGAATGATCTTATCAGATTTTGGTGCCAAAGTGATTCGCATAGATCGAACAAACACAGTCTCATCAGTGGATGTACAGGGCCGTGGAAAACTGTCAGCAGCCTTGAATCTGAAGAAACCTGAAGGGGTGGCTGTGCTGAAAAATCTCTGCCTCAGATCTGATGTTCTAATTGAGCCTTTCCGTAAAGGTTGGTGGTAGATCTCTATTACTTGAATATATAATTTGTTAATGGGTGCACTCTGCTATGAAATTATTATTTGCAGATATTCTTTTCTTTCAAGCTAACTGATGTGATATATTATGTATGTACAGTATATGTATATGAATATATATTGTGTCCAGTAGGGGGCAGATGCAGCTGCACCCCAAACCCCCAGACACAACTACAACCCCACTTCCAATGAAGTTGGGATGTTATGTAAAACGTAAATAAAAACAGAATACAATGATTTGCAAATCCTTCTCAACCTATATTCAATTGAATACACTACAAAGACAAGATATTGAATGTTCAAACTGATAAACTTTATTGTTGTTTTAGCAAATCTTCACTCATTTTGAATTTGATGCCTGCAACACGTTCCAAAAAAGCTGGGACAGGGGCATGTTTACCACTGTGTTATATCACCTTTCCTTTTAACAGCACTCAATAAGCGTTTGGGAACTGAGGACACTAATTGTTGAAGTTGTGTAGGTGCAATTCTTTCCCATTCTTGCTTGATGTACAACTTCAGTTGCTGTATTTTGCGCTTCATAATGCGCCACACATTTTCAATGGGAGACAGGTCTGGACTGCAGGCAGGCCAGTCTAGTACCCGCACTCTTTTACTACGAAGCCACGCTGTTGTAACACATGCAGAATGTGGCTTCGCATTGTCCTGCTGAAATAGGCAGGGACGTCCCTGAAAAAGAAGTCGCTTGGATGGCAGCATAT
The DNA here is from genome assembly GCF_900747795.2 of Erpetoichthys calabaricus. Taxonomy (NCBI): domain Eukaryota; kingdom Metazoa; phylum Chordata; class Cladistia; order Polypteriformes; family Polypteridae; genus Erpetoichthys; species Erpetoichthys calabaricus. Next base: position 229,911,856 of record NC_041398.2, on the reverse strand, counting down.
GTTGCTCCAAAACCTGTATGTACCTTTCAGCATTAATGGTGCCTTCACAGATGTGCAAGTTACCCATGCCATGGGCATTAACACCCCCCCATAACCATCACAGATGCTGACTTTTGAACTTTGCGCTGATAACAATCTGGATGGTCCTTTTCCTCTTTGGCCCGGAGGACACGACGTCCATGATTTCCAAAAACAATTTGAAATGTGGACTCGTCAGACCACAGCACACTTTTCCACTTTGCGTCAGTCCATCTCAGATGAGCTCAGGCCCAGAGAAGCCCGCAGTGTTTCTGGTTGTTGTTGATGTATGGCTTTCGCTTTGCATGGTAGAGTTTTAACTTGCACTTGTAGATGTAGCGACAAACTATGTTAACTAACAATGGTTTTCTGAAGTATTCCTGAGTCCACGTGGTAATATCCTTTACAGAATGATGTTGATTTTTAATGCAGTGCCGCCTGAGGGATCAAAGTTCACGGGCATCCAGTGTTGCTATTCGGCGTTGCCGCTTATGTGCAGAGATTTCTCCAGATTCTCTGAATCTATTGATGATATTATGGACAGTAGATGATGAAATCCCTAAATTCCTTGTAATTGTACGTTGAGAAACGTTGTTCTTAAACTGCTGGACTATTTGCCTACGCAGTTGTTCAAAGTGGTGAACCTCGCCCCATCCTTGCTTGTGAACGACTGAGCCTTTTGGGATGCTCCTTTTATACCCAAACATGACAAACACCTGTTTCCAATTAACCTTCACCTGTGGAATGTTCAAAACAGGTGTTTTTTGAACATTCCTCAACTTTCCCAGTCTTTTGCTGCCCCAGTCCCAGCTTTTTTGGAACGTGTTGCAGGCATCAAATTCAAAATGAGTGAAGATTTGCAAAACAACAATAAAGTTTATTAGTTTGAACATTCGATATCTTGTCTTCGTAGTGTATTCAATTGAATATAGGTTGAAAAGGATTTGCAAATCATTGTATTCTGTTTTTATTTACGTTTTACACAACATCCCAACTTCATTGGAATTGGGGTTGTATACAACTCAGTCCTGGGATCAAAGACAAGATATATATACAGTGGTACCTCTGGTCATGTCTGTAATTAATTCCAAAACTCTGGATGCGACCCGATTTGGTCACGACCCGAACGTAATTTCCCCTTAAGATTGTATGTAAATACAATTAATCCGTTCCAGACCGTACAAACTGTATGTAAATATATATTTTTTAAGCACAAAAATAGTTAATTATATCATAGAATGCACAGTGTAATAGTAAACTAAATGTAAAATCATTGAATAACACTGAGAAAACCTTGAACAACAGAGAAAACTAACATTGTAAGAGTTTGCGCTAGACCCTTATGAACCGCTCGCTGTAAACACTTTTTTTATGAGTTTTAAGTACAGGGAAAAAAAAATGAAATGCCACTTTTCTTGCAAAACTTTTCAAACCATCCTCTACTGGCTTTAATGTCTCACCTTCGCCACTCGAAGAAGGATTTTTTTCAGCAAATCACTATGAATCTTCCTGGCTTTTGCACATATAATCGGCTCACTTACGCTATCCCCTGCAAGTTGCTTTTCGTTCAACTACACTAGCAACAGTTTTTCCACCTCTTCCAGCACTTGAAGCCTCTGCTTGGTTAACATTGTAACTTCTTTTGAAACATCAGCTGCTTTGTTAGGCCCTGTATAAGCAAACAAAAGAAAATGGGAAATCATTGGCGCATACAAATGCACGTAGGGAAACCAGCCGCCAGTGTTTTTGTTCACCATCATAGCGTGTGGTCGTGAAGAGATGCAAAATTTTGGTAAACTTTTTGATCGTAACCCTATTTGTACATGTTCGAAAATGTTCGTGACCAGAGTTTCTACTGTATATATACAAGTGTGTGTGTGTGTATATATATATATATATATATATATATATATATATTGTAGCAGTAGAAGCGTGGAGCCACCTCTAACACCCTCAGGTACCACTCTTGAGACCAGGTGAAAGTATAATAATAATTATTTTTATTATACAATAGTGCACCAAGCACTCTCCTCACCACACTCATATACACAATAAACTCTCTCTTAAATACAATCCTCCACTCCCAGACACTTAGCCCACCTTCCTCCCAGCTCAGCTCAGTGTCTGGGCTTACCCAGAGTCCTTTTATAGCCCCTGACCCGGAAGTGGCTCCAAGCCAAACCCACAAGTCCGTTTTCCTTCCGGGTCAGGGCAAACAGTCCTTTTCTTCATCCCGGGAGCACGTCGCTTCCTCCAGTCACGTGACTGTGACGCACTCCCGGGTTATAGGGCATGCAAGAGTCCATGGGGCCCTTCACAGCGACTCCTGGCGGCCCCCAAGGTATCCAGCAGGGCTGTGTATAAAAACTACAGAGTCCATGAGGCCCTGCTGGAACTCGGGGCACCAATATGCTGTCCGGAGGGCTCCTCCTAGCGGCCTGGGGGTGAGGGCCGGACTGGAAAGCCGGCAATCCTCCACAATATATATATATAATATATAATTATATATAATATATAATTATACAATACCTTCAAATCCTTTCCGCAACTGACTACTTACGCAGGAAACTCGGCTTCTTTTATGCTAGATTTGAGTGTACTTCCGTTGCCACAGCATTGAATACTGAAAGCATTTCCGGGTCAGATGGAAACCCTTCAAAGAGGGTATAACAATTCCCTGCAGCTCCCCCTGGTGGTACCCAGGATCCCCAACTGGGCTGTTTCATGGGATTACAACTCCCAGCAAGCCCTGCGGGTATCCATATGGGAGTCCCACCACTGGGATGCTGCCTTTGTGTGCATGGGAGTAAACATAACTCCGGGGAGTAGTCACCTTCTGTCCTTCCATTACGGCCTTCTGGCTTGGCAAGGACTCTGCCTCCTTCCTGTTTAGGATGTTAGTTCATCCAACATAACACTACAGTATGTATATACAATGATTACGCTAGAAAAGTATGTCTGTGCTTTTAGAAAATGGAAGATATCTGAAATTAAGTTCTTTATAATGAAACTCATTTTAAGGTGCAACTTATTCTTAATATTTTCTTCCAACATTCTTCTTTTGAAACTTTTCTAAGAAATATGTCCAGTTTTGTCAAACAGCATATACATTTAATGTGTTATATTTTTTACTCTATGAGAACACAAAAGAAGTCTGAATTAGTGCAAGGAGCCCTAATTCATAAGAAATGTAATGACTTACTTCATGAGATAAAAGTACATAATAATCAAGAATATTTGCATCATTTATTTGAAATATTAAAATGTGTTCCCTACTTTAAATGCTTAAAGTCTAAATATTCTTGATTGTTATTATAATAGAAATATGTCATTTTTCACTCTCTGATAGAGGTCTAGAACCTTGGTAAAGGATCAAAAATATCATCATATTCGTAATTACAGACCTTGAAATAGTTTAAAACTATATCCCACATCCCATCTTATGTTTAAAATTTGTCATTTTTAACCTTCTGGGAATGGCTCTTAGAGGGCTAGGACTATCGATAAAGAATCAAATGTTAAAAGTATTATCATATTTGTGCTCAGCCACCTGAAAATAACATGAAGTGACACTCCACATGCCTATATTAAAAATAACCATTTTTTCAAAGTTTTGTGAAAAGGAGTAACTTTGATCTCTTGTGTCCCATTAGTGGGTGAACCACCAGGGTCAGTTGATTTACATGTACACCTTTAAGCCCTTATGGTCATTTCTGCTGAAGACACCTATTAGTTTATTCTTTATTATAAAGGTGTAACTTCCTGCATAAACTGTGGTTTAAAAATGGTCTAAGAATGAGGGTTTTTTGGGTCTAGAGAGCAAGAAATAGGAGAGGAACCCCAAATAGCTTTACATTTTGTACATTTAAATATGAATGGTATATCATGTATTTATTTTGTTTATATTCATTGCATCATACCACTAATACCATCAGGGTTACCTTTCACATTGCATTTTAGAGGAGGTAAAGCAACACCACATCACTTCAGTGGAGGACATTTTATGGTCTACAGAAGCTCTGGTGGACAAATTACAAGCAAGAATGAGATGTTACACTGTCCAGTGTCCATGAAAGTTATGATCCAAAATAAAGTACAATTTTTGGTTCAGTATTTTAATTTATTACAATTTACATTTAGTTTCTGTCTAAGGTCTGGAATGTTTAGCTGTGGCTTGCATCCATTACTAATATTGAATTTGGTGCCCTTTGTTTTGAGAACATGATAACATTTTGCCCTTTATGCAGGTATGTTGTTTTAAGTCTGTGACTTTGGGTTAGAAAAAATTCACTTAATTCTTTGGCATCATAAAATGTGATTAAAGGAGGTTGATGTCAGGAAGGGTGTCTAGCCATAAAAATGTCTGCCTCAATACCCACTTTGTGGAGAGCAACCTGGGTAAACCTGGAAAATGACTACTGGCACAGAGAAAGGTGGGTTGTTGTGCCTTGTACTCTTTGACTTTTTGCAGACTCGTTTGCTATACTCTTTGTAGTAATTAAAGTAATTTTTTGTACAGAGTTTGCTTATTCCCTCTTGTGCTGCTTCCTTATACCAATGATTATGCATTTTAGGTTATTTGGTGAGTTTGTCCCAGTATGTGTGATTGTGTTGGTGTTTGTATTTGTAAGGGACAATCCAGCAATGGAGTGGTGTTCCATTCATGTCTAGATCCTGTCTTGAATCAGATGTTGCACAGATGGGTCCAGCATCTCCACAAACCCATAATGGGAAAAGAGGTCTTAGAAAATCATTGTATGGATGTGTGACATATTTAAAAAATGTATTACATTGAGTAACTTCTTATATTGATCAAGAAGGAATAAAAATAGTCTTGTTTTATCTGAATTTTCAAATTCTTTCCTGTTTTACCATTATATTTTTAAAGATTTTAAACATAACCTGAACTTTAGCTACTTTGCACAAGTTGAAATGTTGTTTTCTATGTGAACTGATATTGTATTAGTATGAGATTGACCAAAAAGAAAATTACTGTTAATTTGATTATAAAATATCCAATGTCTTTTTTCACTTAAGGGCAGTGAATAGATTTGGTCTGTACAAAATATTGATGATTTCTGTACCAAACTTTAAATTCCATTTTAAAATTATATGACTTTATATGTTTTATTGCATGTACCAATATCAATATTTGTATTTTTAATGTTGTCTTATCTGTGTTATTTCTATACTTTTGCAATTTTCCTCTTATCATAATTGCAGTTATACTGGTGAGTGTGGCCCTGTCTTGCATATGGGTGCAATATTCAAACACACAGTATTCTGGGAATGTGTGTTTCCTGTTTATCTCCTAAGTATTAGTAATAATTCCGTTAAAAAATGCTTATTAAACTTATTTTGCACACTTTGAGCATAAGACAGGATGACAGACATGTGGATAATGTGACACCAGCTACATGAGAATTCTTTTTTTTTCTTCCCATGGACATTTTTCACATTACATTGGTCAGAACTGGTTACCGTTACCCTCCATTACATTGTAAACTGCTTACTCTGCATTTTGCATGAAAACATGAGATTACATTTTTTTTCTCAGCCAGTAAACTACCTATCAGAATATTCATTTATTCAATTTAGAATATTCATTTAAGGACTGAAGACCAATAGCAACTTGAAAAGTAAAGATCAGGAGAAGATGCATGACTACAAGTTATTTAGGTTTATGAATAACATTGTCTGGCATCTCTGCTATAATTTTCTATTGTAGTTATGCATATTAAAGGTAGAGTAGATGACACAATTGCCTACAAAAGCCTTTTGCAATCTAAAATACTGAGTCAAAATATGCTGTGTATTGTAATTCCTAAAACACTGACATGAGGAACTTTTAAGTCAAAACTGCAAAAAAAGCATCGGACAATAAAACAAAACTCTCTCCATCAAATAGAGAATTAGAATGTACCACCGTTGGACTGTTATCTTGGCTGCATTGGCATTTATATTAAGTATTTTACATCAACTCAAGTGACTTTGGTTGTCACATAAATTAGCATGAACGCACAGATGAGTGAAAAATCTGTGTGCAAGGTCCACAACAGTACAGTAATATAAATATGAATGCAAATTTACACAACAGAATGGCTTTACTTAGACACTTCCTAACCATAAATATCTTGTAGGTTTGGAATATCAATGCCAAGGATTTGTTGGGCAGAATACTTTACCTTCTGCAAAGCTTTAGCATTGAGGACAATGAAGTTCTCATTCTAGGCAGTGACAAAACCAGTTAGGATGCTTTCAGGAGAACCTGAAATGTTTTTTAGGAGACTGGTGCAGGTGTAAAGTCATCTGAGGGTGCCTGAGCTCTTGCCAAATCTCTTTAGCTGCCTGAGATAAAAAAGGCATTGTTGTGTATTCTTACCATATTTTTGGTGTGAACTGTTCATATGAGGTGTTCTGCAATATTTACACTGAGGAACCTGAAAACTTCTCACATTTACAGTCTTTGTTATGGTGCCGCTTTTTTTAAAAAGACAAGTGCCGTGAAATGCAGTTACCCTGCGGATAAAGGTGGTGTGGGCAAAGACAGGCTAAGATGGCGCAGCTGGCAGTGGGATTGGCTTGCGAAGAGGCATGTGCAGTTGAGATCAGTATGGTCATTCATTATTTGACTGTGAGGTAATTGAGTCAAAGTCTGTATTGGCTAGGATGAATATAGCGATGAATTGAAAGGTGTTGGTCAATTTTTGGAGTTGAGATTTTAGTATGTCCATTACAAAAGCAGTTGGAGAGGCAGAAGGCAGTTTCCTTTGGCAAGATGTAATTACCAAACCTGTGAAGGGATAGTGTAGGCAGAGGAGAACAGGATTGTGCTCAGCATTTTTGCATCTATCAAGATGGACCTACTGACATTTTTCCCCCTAACCTCGTCATCACATCTGTGAAAATTAGGAAAATCCTAGAATCAAGGACAAGGCAATGTTTTCCCAATTTTCCATTTTACAAAGAATGAAAAAGTCTTGTTTCTTACTGTTTGGCTTATCTGTTTCACATCCCATTCATGACCAAGTACTCAATGATATTTTAAGCCCATTTTGTTGTGACAGTAATATTCTGCTTTTAGTTGATTTACTGCCATCTGGCTATTGCCCTAAACAGATAAAGTCAGTTTTAATCTTACTCTTTTATGAATTAGCAGTTTATGATTACATTATCGCCATTGACTTGACATTTTTTTGGGTGTTACGTCTCAGTGGTCCAATAACATTCAGTTAATTCAGTATTATTCTACTGGGGTGGATAGTCACCGTGTTGTGTCTCAGGGACCACTTGAGCTATGCCAAAAGGCACGTATTTCCTGGCAGGTCCGCCCAGGTCAGACTATTTAAAAGGTAGAGATCAGACAAAGAGTGATCCCTGTGTTCCAGGTTTGGGAGTTAGGCATGAGGCTAACAACATGTAAAAAGCCCCGTTGTTAGAGAAACAGCAACGAAGGAATCAACCACAACTGTGTGTAACAGCCTTTCAGAGTTATCACATGGTACTCATATGACTTTCAGAGGTAAAAGCTGAAAAGAAGCCACTGACACAAAGACTGAATTCCTGCATGGCAAATGCAATTCCAGAATCGGTTTCTGGAACATGAGAACCATGTACAAAACTGCAAAGTGCTGTATATTACAGCAGAGGTGAGGTGCTATAAGCTAAACATACTGAGATTTACTGAGAACAAATGGACTGGATCTGGAAGAATGAGAACACAGACTGGAGAAACAGTACTACTGTATACTCAGGAAGAGAACATAGTCAATGCCATGAAGCAGTGTCTATCATTTTGAGGAAGGTACAGAGAAATACCAGATGGTATGGAAACCTATCAACAGCAGACTAATCGTGGCCAGAATGAAAGGAAAACATGCCAACCTCACATTGATCCAGTGGTATGTGCCGACAAATGATTCTTATAAGACCATTTACATATAGAAGTTAAGAAAATAATTACCATACCTTGATATTTTGGTACTAATGGGAGACCTAAATACCATATGGAGAGAGTCATGGGGAAGAATGGATGGGGTACCATGAATGAGAGTAGGGAGAGACTTGTGGAATTGACCACAGCCTACACCTTCACTATCAGTGTGCAGTTTTCCCACACCGAGACATACATAAATTGACTAGGATCTCACCCAATGGCAGAGCTTGTAACTAAATTGATGATCAGTGGTACATGGAGACATTCCCTACTAGAAAGATAGTTAAAAAAGGAGCAGATATAGAAAGTGATGGTTATATTGTGACAGCAATTTTGAAGATGAAGTTGAGAAGAACACAGGATGCAAGGTACACATATCTAGTTGAATTGATGCTGAGTAGTTACAAGATCAAAAGGTGAAAAATGCTTTAATTCTCCAGGAGTAGAACAAATTTCAAGCCCTGGCAGAGATAACAGATTTTTGTGAAACAGACACTGGCTCAGTAAAGAAGCTGGTAAGATAAATGTATTCGAGAGAGTAGTTTAGTTTAGTCGCAAACTTATAAAGAAGAAAGAATGGATATCATCAGAAACTTGGAAAGTCATTAAAGACAAGAAAACTGAAGAAGAAGCTTGCAGATACCAAATCAAAAAGACTATAGGAAAGATATGAGCTACAGTATAGGGAATTAGACCAGAAAATTAAGAGAATGGTGAGAAGTGACAAAAAAACACACATGAACGATCTTGTAAGCCAGACAGAGGAGGCAGCTGGAAAAGATGAACAGGGAACAGTTTATACGATAACAAACTTAGTGTGAGACGAGTACTGTGGCAACAATTACATTCCCGTAAAGAACAAGCAAGGAAAGTTACACGCAAAAAAGAAAGAGCAGGGAGCACACAAGTACCGAATGGGCCTCTACCAGCTGTAGAAGCAGATGTACAAGGAGCAGAAATAGACCTTGATGTCCAAGTTAACCTACCAGACAAGCAGAAAATTATAACAATAATGGAATTCGTAAGTCTCCAGATAGTCCCAGGACAAGAATCGGACCAGTCTGTTCAGCACAGTTAGGCAGGATAAAAAAGCTGAATGTCACCTTCAAAATAGGCTGAACAAGGCAAGAAACATTTTTAAACCACTCAAAAACATATGCAGGTCATCACAGCACAGCACAACCACCAAGCTGAAGTTTTACCAGAGCAGCATCCTGTCTAAACCCTGTACAGGTCAAACTCTGGAGAATGACAGAAAAAAGTGACATCAACACACTGTCTACATTCCACACCAAGATTCTTCTCTTGTTCATCTTATGGCCAAGAACTATTCCAAACCATGAGCCCGTTGCCAATAAGCTACAATATCATAGATACTATTCTGAAAAAGAGGAGGTGGGGTTGGATTAGACATGTGAACACCATCACCAAGACTGCTCTTCCCTGGAGCCCTGAAGGAGAATGCAAGTGAGGGAGACCCAGAAGCACATGTTGTAGATCTGACAGAGTTAAGGACCCTAAACCACAGCTGGGGAACCATAGGGAAGCTAGCTTAAGACAGACAGCAGTGGAGGACCTTTGTTGCTGCCCTACATGGCAGTCGGCATAACAGGCAATTCGAAGAGAAGAAGAACTATATATCATTAAGGAGTTTCCAATTTAGTAGCACTTTTTTGTTGCTCACTTCTATACTTCATTCCAAGCCATTTAAATCCCAGTGTTTGCTAATTTACCTCCTAAGTTGCTGACTCACATTATCAGATTGTATTTCCTTACCTATTACAAAGAGGATTTTGACATTTACATTGCTACAGTCCATTATTTTGGAACATTAAAAATAAAAAGGTGGCTCAGAAAATGACCATTCAATGTACTGTAGATATGATGTACAAGCAAAACTAAGGTGATAATCAATAACTTTCATAATCTATAAAGCCATAGTATCAAAAAGCCCTACCTTTTCATTTGAAGCTTACATTACTAGGGATGGCATAGTTGTGCATTGGTTAGCACTGTACCAGAGTTCTTGTTTTCAAATCCCAGAGAGTACTCTGTGTGTGTGGAGCTGACACCTTCTCCCAAAGTATCCATATCTGTTTGTGTTTTTCTTGTTACTCTTGCTTCCCCTCATATACCAGAGATGCAAGCAAATGTAAAGTGGCCTTGTTGAGTGAATATGAGTGTGTACAAGAACATGTCCTATAATGGTTCTGGTTACTCCTCCAGTTCAGATTCTTGCCTTGAATTTCATTATGCCAGCATATGCTCTGCCTCCCTTGGCACTGTGTTGTAATAGTTATTTTAATTCATCCATTTTGCAGTATTACATCAAGGCAGATAACCTTGAGGTAATCTAGAAGAGATTGTGACCTTACAGAATTGTTCTGAAACAAGGTTAGTTAATTAAAAATTCAATCTGGTTTACCATGATGTCTAAGATCAAATTGTTTTTCCCCATTTGCGTTATTCATACTTTCTTAACTGATAAGTGAGTCACTGTTTGATTCAAAAAAGATTATAAATAAAACTAAACAAAAGCTGATAATATACATGGAAAATGCAGTAAATGATAATGCAAATGTTGAAATATCTGATTTGCTTAATAAATTCTAATTTACACAAGATGCAGAAGAAATTATGATGTAGTTTGTCTGTTTGCAACTCCATTGTAGTGAGTACGATAGAGACTTGTAAGAGAGAGCTTAAAGTTGCCATTTCTGGCTCCAGCACACCTTCAAGTATCAGTGTAATTAGTTCAATTACCCATTTTCCCCAGAATGCGAAAGAACAAGAGTAGGGAAAGCCAAATTATCATTTAGAGATACCATTTAATAATTTAATGATATCTTGAAATATTTAAGTATATTTATAAAAGATTTAAAACTACAAGTAGAGAATTCAATACTTTTTTGGTATTATGATTAGATACTTTTAAATGTGCAGGAGCTAATGTAGTGCATTATAAAAATAAATTGCACCCTTCCTGGTTTCCACTCTTGTTGCTTATTCAAGACACTTAAATTGTTTCTGATCTCCAGAAACATTTAGTGTAATACAAAACACCACCTGAGTGAACTCAATACACAATTATTATATGATCACTTGAATAATATGATTATTATATGATCACTTGATTTATTGGAGGAAAATAATTCTCCAACACCTACAGTATATCCCCCACGTGAAAAATTGTCCCCTTAAACTTAATACTTGGTTATGTCATCTTTAGCAGCAACAACTGCTATCAAACACTTCCTGTAACAGGAAATCAGTCTTTGGCATCACTATGCAGAATGTTTGTCCCACTCTTCTCTATCGAATTGTTTTAATTCAGTCTGAATCAGCCAAATTGGAGTATGTCGATGATATTGTCCATCGTTGATTGGCCCCAAACATTTGCAGAAAATTTCTCGAAGTGGCAAACTATAGTCATCACTTTTTTTTTTTTTTTTTTAACTCTTGTGCGCCTCACAAGAAAACTGTCAGGTACTTATTCACAGTAGGGGCACATGCGTAGTTTCTTTAGCAGGAGTGCACTATATTTGAGGGAAGGGAGCCTGATTAGTGGAAAATGGAAAATGCTGCTGTGGTGCTTGCAGTCTCCACGTGGTCCGAGTGCTTGAAATGGACTGATACCAACGGATCTTGAAGCTTCAAGGGGACCCCTTAAGTGGATGACTGAGCATTTGTTTTTGGCACTGGCCAATACAAAGGTCTGCGGCCAATGGACTTCAGCCTATGTAGATTAAAATTGTTGAAACAAACTAAGGGCTGAGCTCAATGTGTTCCACGTAACCAATGATATTCACAGGAAAGGGGCTTTCTGTGCAAAAAGGTGAAAGGTTTTGAAATAGGAGCTGGAGCAAGCTGTGACAGTTGGAAGGGGTAAGTGTGGTAAATTGAGGTTCGATGCTGTTTGGTGGTTTAAATAAATAATCTCTGCATTCCCGTCTTCTTGGGGTGTTGTGGTGAGAGTGGTTCCCATGCGCGATGCGGGTGCGGACTGCCCTCTACTTAGTGCACAGGTGTAGGATCGCCCATGACCGTAATTTATGCTGGGAGCTGCTGATTACCACAGCTGTGCCACGTCCCCATTTTAAAAGGGAAGTGTGAGTGCGAGAGGAGGGAACTCAAGAATCGAAGAAAACAAGAAATGAACGGAAGTTACAGAAAGAGAGAGAGAGAGAAAGCAGGAGGCGGAAGAAGCCAGTGTGAGCGAGCTGAAGGGAGCAGACTTGAGGGAGAGAAGGCAGGCAGCTGGGAAGGAGAGCCCCTTGAGCAGAGCGAGAGACTGACACCGTGGGCTGAAGGAGTGATTGCTGTGGCTGAGCAACCTTGGGAGCCAGAGCGATCTCCATAAGAAGGAGCGACTCGCCGTAGAAGACCAGGAAGGCAGTGGGGGTCTTGAAGGCTTGGGAGGAGTGCTCTAACATGAGCACCATGGCCGCTGGGGTCTCAAGTCTAGGTCCAGAGAGGGAGCCTTACTGTAGCCATGGGACAGCAGGGACCCAGACCTGCGGAAGGACAGCTGTGTTTGTCAGTAAGGCCTCTATGGGATGAGCAGAGGAGTGAGGAAAAGGCACTGGGCTTTTTAGTAAAGACAGTTTCCTGCCAGTTGATTTTAACCTTGTTTTTAATGGATTTATTTATTTTGATTTTAACCTCCACCTCACCTTGGACAGTTTTGAAGCGCTGCACTTTTTATTTTGGGGCACCTTGTTCTGAGAATTGTTTTTAATAAAAGCACTGATCACTTTTACACCATCCTCATGCTCCAAGTGTGGTTTGTCCTCATCTGCCAAGCTCATCTCAGTTACAGTACTGATGGTGTCGGGTTCAAGAGGCTCCCAAAAATGAAGAGGGAACAAGGAGCCCACACGCACCCTCACATCAAGTAATGAAGAGGACTGAAAGGATCAAAAGTGTGCAAGTCACAATAGCGAAACAGTGTGTGTTGGGGCCGAATGAAACACCAGAGAAGCAGTCAGGGCATTCTCCATGGCCATAACAATGGAGAAGAGACAGTCGGGGCTGTAAATAGTAAATAGCTTCCTTCTTTTCTTACTCTAACATTGCTAAGAAAGAAAGAGAGAAAGAACTTTATTTGTTTCCTTTAAATAAACAAATAAATACATAAATAGATAAGTCAATAAATAAATACATATATACATGCTTTGGGAGAATAAACCTTTCAATTTTTTATTATTGCCGCAATCCAAATTGTCCTTACTTTCTCCTCTGTCCACAC